>NC_045438.1:152508214-152608240 GCF_002776525.5 Piliocolobus tephrosceles
AGGAAGGAAGGAAGGAAGGAAGGAAGGAAGGAAGGAAGAAAGAGGTCATGGGAGGATGCTCCAGTGTGAACTGGCCAGGGATCTAGGGGTATTCTGCTCCTAGGAAGCCAAAGAGATCTCAGCAGGGGAGAGGGTAGTGTCTACCTGTATGGAGCCGCTGAGGGTGTTTTCTCCTTCCACCTAATTTTATGGCCAAATTACCAATTCTGAGTTGAGACGCTTTCTCTGAAAACTCTAATCAAATATGTAGAATTAACTCTCGGATCTTGGGGTTTAATATTTTTTTTTTTTTTTTTTTTTTTTTTTTTTTGAGGCGGAGTCTCGCTCTGTGGCCCGGACTGGAGTGCAGTGGCCGGATCTCAGCTCACTGCAAGCTCCGCCTCCCGGGTTTATGCCATTCTCCTGCCTCAGCCTCCGGAGTAGCTGGGACTACAGGCGCCCGCCACCTCGCCCGGCTAGTTTTTGTATTTTTTAGTAGAGACGGGGTTTCACCGTGTTAGCCAGGATGGTCTTGATCTCCTGACCTCGTGATCCGCCCGTCTCGGCCTCCCAAAGTGCTGGGATTACAGGCTTGAGCCACCGCGCCCGGCCGGGGTTTAATATTTTTAAAACTGAGAGAAGAAACGTATGACTTGTCTATCAGACTATAAGACTAGAGGTGGCAGAAAGGGTGAACTTTATATCAAATTGATTTTACTTCCATAAGATAGTCAAGAGAAAAAAACCAAAACAAAAGAAAATAGATGTTTGTGCTCATTCTTGAAGTTTGAGAAAAAAAAATTACTTGTGAATGAAGTTCAATTTATAATGTGATTACCAAAAAATAAACCAAAATGTGTGTTGATCTTTTTACAATTTTAAATTTTAATTTGTTTGAATGAAATCTACTTTAATAGTAGTTCATTGACCTGATTGGAAGAAATTCAGGGGCAGGAATCACTTCTAGTTGCAGAATTTTTCTAGTTGCATTAGTTTTAAACGATTTTTAAAGGGTTTTATTATATGTAAGAATTGAGGCTGGGCACAGTGGCTCACGCCTGTAATCCCAGCACTTTGGGAGGCCGTGGCAGGCAGATCATGAGGTCAAGAAATCGAGACCATCCTGGCCAACATGGTGAAGCCCTGTCTCTACTAAAAATACAAAAAAAAATTAGCTGGGCATGGTGGCATGTGCCTGTAGTCCCAGCTACTTGGAAGGCTGAGGCAGGAGAATCTCTTGAACCCGGGAGGCAGAGGTTGTAGTGAGCCGAGGTCAAGCCACTGCACTCCAGCCTGGCGACAGACCAAGACTCTGTCTCGGAAAAAAAAAAAGGTTTGAATAGTCCTAGCAGCATATTCCTAGTTTCTCATTTCAGGGCTATTTAGCTTCCAGTTATAAAAAGGACAATTTTTGTTAAAATAAATACTATTATTTATTTTGCAAACTTACAAAGTACAAACAATTATTAGACTGCGGACTTAAACCCTTAGAGATGTGTGTGTAAGAAATGGGTAGTGTGTGTGTATATAGATACATACACACACACTACTCTTATAGATTATATATTATAATAGTAAAATATAGTAAATAGCAAAAATATGTTATGGTAAAATGCTATATACTATACAGTATATATTTTATTATAATTTATATATTTATATAAATTATATATTTTTATATTTTTATACTTAAAATATGTAGTATACTGTATATTATATACGTGTGTGTGTATGTATACATGTTGGCTTAAAGATGACAAAGAATTTTCACAAATAATACATCACCTATGCCAGGGAATAGTCAAGTAGACATAGTATCTCATGGCTGGACACAATGGCTCACACCTATAATCCCAACACTTTGGGAGGCCAAGGTGGGTGGCTCGCTTGAGCTCAGGAGTTTGAGAACAGCCTGGGCAACATGGCAAAACCCCATCTCTACAAAAAAAAAAATGCAAAACTTAGTCAGGTGTGGTGGTGCATGCCTGTGCTCCCAGCGACTCGGGAGGCTGAGGTGGGACGATCACCTGAGCCCGGGAGGTCGAGGCTGCAGTGAGCTGAGATTGTGCTACTGCACTCCAGCTTGGACGACAGAGTAAGACCTCGTCTGAAGGAAAAAAAAAAAAAAAAAGAATAAGAAATAGTATTTCATTTTTCCTATCCCAAACCTTGTCAAGTAGATATTACTAACCCTCTTTGCTGGTTGAATAAACTGAGGCTCAGAGAGATTAAGCATATTTGTCAAATCTTCCAACTAGTCCATAGCAGATCTGGGTCTTGAACCCAAGACTTCAAATTCTAAGTGGCATAACTTAAATAAAATCAACTTCATTTGGCTGGGCACTGTGGCTCATGCCTGTAATCCCAGCACTTTGGGAGGCTGAGGCAGGTGGATCACCTGAGGTCAGGAGTGTGAGACCAGCCTGGCCAACATGGTGAAACCTTGTCTCTACTAAAAATACAAAAATTAGCCAGGAGTGGTGACACACGCCTGTAATCCCAGCTACTTGGGAGGTGGAGGCAGGAGAATTGCTTGAACCGGGAAGATGGAGGTTGCAGTTAACTGAGATCACACCACTGCACTCCAGCCTGGGTGACAGAGCTAGGCTCCATCTCAAAAAAAAAAAAAAAAAAAAAAAAAAATCAACTGTTTTTCTTCCTAGTTTTCTCCTGCCTTACTTCTTACTTTTGTGGACATGATGGAAGAACTTGAGACAAATAGTAGTGTTGTTTCTGCCCAATGGATGATGGAATAGAACAGAAGTCAGAGAGAGAAGGGGTCGGGAGGAGCCCTGGAAATGTGGAAGGGAAAATACTCTGTGATGGAACATTGTTCTCAATATCATGGGGCCCGGGAGCTAGCCTTTTGAGGGAAACACATTTGTCTTATATTTGATCACGAGATTGATTCTTTTTCTTTTACATTATGATGTGAAGTTTGAAAATTGGGATTTGAAACCATTAAAAAAAAACACTACATTACTGTTATTTATGAGCTTTCAGAAGCATTACATTCAAATTTCCATGGTTGACTGGTAATAATAAAAGGGAGGTCAACTGTATCAATGAAAGGCAATTCGTGTATGTATGGGAGTGTGTGTGTGTGCACTGTGGCTTATGTGTGTGTGTCTGTGTTTGAGAGTGTGTGTGCGTAAGTGCATGTGTGTGTGTCCACGTGTGAAGGTGGTATGTGTATGCCCATGATGTGGTATGTGTGTGTCTTGTGAACCCAAAAGTATCTGAGACAGATCTCAAACAATTTAGAAAGCTTATTTTGCCAAGGTTAAGGACACATTGGTGACACAGCCTCAGGAGGAGGTCCTGACGACATGTGCACAAGGTGGTCAGGGCACACCTTGGTTTTATACATTTTAGAGAGACATGAGACATCAATCAATATATGTAAGATGTACATTGGTTTGGCTGGGAAAGGCAGGACAACTCAAGGCAGAAGAGGGAGCTTCTGGGTCATAGGTAGGTAAGAGACAAAGGGTTGCATTCTTTTGAGTCTCTGATTAGCCTTTCACTGAATACACAAAATACAGGAATAGTCACTTATGCCTTAATCTGGCTTAGTGAAACGGTAGGGCAGAGGAAGTCACTGGGTATGCATTTGTCCCAGGTGAGCAGAGGGGTGACTTTGAGTTCTGTCTGTTCTTGGTCCACAAGGAATTTTCTTGTGGGGAAATTGTGAGGGAGGTATGTGACTTTTTACCTTTGTAGATGTCTTATTTAGGAAAAAAATGAGAGTCAGGTTTGCCTGACATAGTTTGCAGCTTGACTTTTCCCTTTGGCTTAGTGATTTGGGGGTCCTGAGATTTATTCTCCTTTTACAGCTTGGGCATGAGTGCATGCGTGTATCTGTGGGTCTGTGGGTGAGGGTGGTGTAAGTATACTGTGTGCGCCTGTGTATGAAGGTGGTATGTGTGTGGTAGTGTGTGTCTATGTATGAGGTTGGTGTACTGGGAACACTTGGGCCAGAAGGGAGGAGGTGGTTGGATGATGCCTGTAGGATGTGAACAGTGGCAGCTCCAGTTTTCAAAGGCAGGCAATTGAATCAGGGAGGACAGATGTAATGCAGGGGGAGGGCACGGCAAGATCAGGAGGGGATCGCCTGGGCAAGGTCCCCCATTTCCTTCATTGCCTTCTTTTCTCAGGTAGGAATGGTCTCATGGTGGGCATGAGATGGAAGCCAGTCAGATCAACCCCATTCATGCTGGTGATCAGTGGGGTTACTAGAGGTCACTCTCAGATTGTCTTCACAGCCTACATCCTGCAGCCCGTAGAAATCCACATGCTCTTGATAGTAATAAAGGGCCCTGGAATAGCTTCCTAGAGCCCAGTCAAATAAAGTCCATTGCAAATGTATTCAAGGTAAAAAGCATGACCACACCAGTAAGCTAACGTGCCCACTGTAAGCCAGGTCCTCTGCTTATCTATATACCCATGCCGCAAGGTGGAATTCTGCTCTTTACTATAAATGGGAAAACAAGTCTCAAAGCAGTGAGTGACTTGGCCATAGCCAAGCTTTGGTAGCTCTCTGACAGAGTGTATGCCCTCTCTGCTGGCTCTGGCCCCCTAGGGGCTCTGGCATTGGTGGTGGAGTGTCTGATCAGCAGGGGCTACAGGGCCTTCGGGCACAGTGGAATCCAAAAAAAGTGACAGCCATGCCCAACACGGGCAACTCTCCCTAGAAACTATGGATCTACCCAGAAGAGGCCATGATGTGGTCCAGACGTCACAAGGTAATTGTTTGGGAGCACATGTATAAGTCGCTTGCAGAACTCCCCCAAATAGTCTTGGGGGAGCCATTGCAGGGGACTTGGGTCTTGTCCCTACAGGCTGCAGTGAGAGTCAGCAAAATATGGGCACTTAGTGCCAAACTACCATTTTTAAAGAAAGCTAAGTTATTCTCCGAAAACTCGAAAGAGAAGTCATTGTGCCTCCTAACAACAAAAAATAGCACACGGCAAGTCAACGCCCTTTTAGAAAAGTCCAGAGAATAGTGCAATGTGTTATTTATCTCATGGGTCACCAATCAGTGCATTCAGAGCCAGCCTCAGTGTGCACCTGAGAGGCCCATCTACATTTGTCTCCCTCCGTTTCTCTTTCCTCCCTGCTTCTCTCATTCCAGTGTCCTAGCTGCAACCAGCAGGTGCCTCATGTCGTGAAGGCTGTGAAGACTTCACTCCTGGCTCCATCCTAGAGGAGATGGTGGCTTCTGAGAGCCTCAAAAGGTGCTTTTTTTTTTTTTAAGACAGTTTCTCGTTCTATCACCCGGGCTGGAGTACAGTGGCACGATCTCAGCTCACTGCAACCTCCACCTCCTGGGTTCAAGTGATTGCCCTGCCTCAGCCTCTTGAGTAGCTGGGATTATAGGCACGCACCACTATACCTGGCTAATTTTTCATAATTTTTTTTAGTAGAGACGGGGTTTCACCATGCTGGCCAGGCTTGTCTCGAACTCCTGACCTCATGATCCGCCTCGGCCCCCACAAGTGCTGGGATTACAGGCATGAGCCACCGTGTCTGGCCCATATTCTTTAGAGTGGCTTATCCACAGCATAGGAATCATTTGGGATCTTATTAAGATACAGACTTTGATTCAGTAGGTTTGGGGTAGGGCCCAAGGGCCTACATTTCTATCAAGCAGCCATGTGATGCCAATGTTGCTGGTCTGTTGTCCACACTTTGAGCAAAAGTCATCAAAAAGAAGGAAAATTGTCTCTTGCTGATACTGACTGCCACTTATTGCATAACTTTAGATCACCACGCTATGGAAAGAAACAAAAGGAAGGAAGAAGAATGAGAATACCATCCTGCCACACACAGGGAGACATATGGCACACTTGAAATATGTTCAAGTACAATGATTGTGTTGTTCTACCATGATTCATGCACCTCTGTCCCTTCCCAACCAGTAGGATGATGGTGGGTGAAAGTTCATTCTGGCTTTGGTGTGGGCCCTGGGCTTCTGCATTCCCTCCAGTGTGTGTCTCATGGTGGCTCCTGTTGGCCTAATCAAGCTTGTGTGGCTCGATATACAAGTCACAAAGATTTTTCTTTTCATGCTTGCAATCATTGAGATTGCATTCTCTGAAATAATGGTTTCACCAACTTTATTTATATTGACTTACTATTTCTGTTCATAATTGTTCACGGCACAATTTATTCCATTGCGAAAGGTACACCTCTCCTTTAGTATAAAAATACTCACAAAAAGAAAGGAATACGCCTGATAGAAAATGACTGCAACAAAGAGTCTATTATTAACCATGTAAGCCCTCCTGTTTTTATGCAATTAGGATGGTGTCTGCACTTTTCTTAGAAGCCTTTATTTGGTGATTGTTTCTTATGCCTCACCACAAAAACGCTCCTCTCCCAAAGCAATTACAGTTTCAGAATCTATCTGCTTGCCACCTTATTAGGCTATTACTGTTTGAGCACGCAGTACTTCGCTTGTTTGATTCATTCACATGTAGGTTATTTCAACATGGAGTGTGTGGAGTGATGGGAGGTGCCCCATGTCCCAGGAAATACAGTTGTGGATTTTTGCCTTTTAATTTGCATTTAATCACTTGAGCATGAGGTGAAGAACAGTCGATGATATTTCAATGATAATACACATTTAGAGGCTAACAGAGTGAGAAGAGAAAAGAAAATTGGCTTAACTCTGTAACAGTACTATTGATTATGGTTATTGAAGCTCAATTACCATGCAACTCAATAGTAAATAGGCTTATGCTTATATACATGTGCATGTATTGTTAAATATTAGATGCCAGTGTACATTTTATTTGGTTCTTTTAGTGAACTATGTCCAAGTGCAAATTATGAGCCTCAAGTAGTGAGATTAATGCCCCAAAGCACATGAAATGCATTTTGTATGCTCAATGTCTTCCTTCTTTTGGCAGACTTTTCAATTATTTACACCACTTAGAATAATGGTTATTGTCCTATTGCCCTTAGGAACATGGTCTGAATGCCCAAAGCAACATCCCAATTCCCAGCATGACTCCACCATTGTTTTCATTCCTTCCTGGCTATGGCCCTGAACTTGGGGCCTTGCACAATGGTTCCTTCCCTCTCTCTGAAACTTTTCTGCCCCGATCTTTGCTTTCTGCTGCTCTTCCAGGTCTTTGCTTTAGATGGCCCTCTTCTTCTCCTTTTCTCCCTAAAACTGGACTAGATGCTCCTTTAATATGCTTCTTACACTTGATACTTTCCCTATCTTAAAATGTTCATATTCTATTGACATTGACATTACATTGTTCCCTTCCAGACAATGACCTTCTTGGGCATAGGGAGTTCATTTTATTCATTGTCGTATCCTCCATGTTTAGCACAGTGCACGGCACTTAAAAGACCCAATAAATATTTGTTGAAGGAATACATGAAAGAGCAAGTCCTGCTCTGCTGTTAGGCCCACAGCACATTGCTTCTTCCTGCCACAGAAGAGAAGGACAGTCTGGTTGGAATAAGTCATTTTCAAGAATATTACGATTAGGCCGGACACAGTGGCTCACACCTGTAATACCAGTACTTTGGGAGACCGAGGCGGGTGGATCACCTGAGGCTGGGAGTTTGAGACCAACATGGAGAAACCCTGTCTCTACTAAAAATACAAAATTAGCTGGGTGTGGTGGTGCATGCCTGTAATCCCAGCTACTCGGGAGACTGAGGCAGGAGAATCACTTGAACCCGGGAGGCTGAGGTTGCAGTGAGCTGAGATCATGCCATTGCACTCCAGCCTGGGCAACAAGAGTGAAACTCTGTCTCAAAGAAAGAAAAAGATTTTGATTAATGTTCACAACTGTACTAAACTTTGGCCAATTTTCTTTTCTTTATAAATCAACATTAATTCTGGTTGTAGCCACAGTCTTCTTTCTTTTTGGCATAATGAAATCCTTTATTATTGTTTCATTGTCAGTTTTTGAGTATAAAAGCAAATTAAAATGACTTTGCTTTATTTTAAAATGCCACAGTAGACTGAATACTATGAAGACATATTATAGATTAATTTCATAATTACATAGCAGAGTTAGTTTAAAGCTCCTGAGTCCAGAGTTTCCTTTTATTCATCATGATAGTATTTGGTCTATAGTAAGTTCCTAGTAAATTCAAGTTATTAGCTTTATAACCTCATCCTTGATCTTTTTCCCCAATCCACTCCTTCCTCTTCAAACACTGACCTTAGGAAAATTGACTTCAAACTCAAAAGGGGGTAGAAGACAGAGGACTGAGATTTCATTCATTTCTGAGAACGAGTTAGGTGCTCCTCCCCTCCCACGTGCACAGGCTTCAGCCTTTCTTCTTAAGCTTCAAGTCAGCTCAACAAGTGGTTGTTGCACACCCTCTGTGTACTTGGCACTGAATTAGGCTAATCTGCAGCTTCTCAGGTGATTACAAAAATCTGTGATGCTGCCAGTTATTAAGCAGCTTCAAAGTCTATCTGTAATTACTCCCTTAGGGGCTGGTATGCAGTGATTCCATAAACTCATATTCTTACCACCGGTTTCTAGGCCCTTACATACGCATTACCACCACATCTCTGATCAACTTGTTCTCTCTTTGGTTGCCGAACAGAGAGCATGTACCACTGGGAATAGACATTGACGGCCTATACAGTCACCTCCACAATGGAGTAAAGAAGAACCTGCAACATATACACAATACACATATACACTCATTAAAGAAAATTTGCAAAATATAATCCAACCTCATGAATCAACAGAAATGACAGCAGATTCAGAGGAGCCTGAGACAGTCTTTCACATCACAGGGAAGCAGTTACATTAAGGTTGTTCTTCTGCAGCCTATTCTGAAAATCAAATATATATCAAAAGGTAAGGCTTTAGCTTAAAACTCACACAGCAAATAAATCATAAAGCACGCCCGGAATTCATTTCTTTAACTTCTCCTGTTGTGGTTAGTGATTGTGGAGGTGGTCAGATGGGGATTAACTTCACCAAATATTTTGCAATATTTTTGCACAGTGAGGTGAACTAAGGATACAACTTTAATTTGGGTGTCAGAGTCCTTTGTGGACTTTATAAGCCCTTTAAAGTTGTCTAAATATCAGCATCATTTGCATGGGTACAAACTAGGATCAACTGTAGAAGGGGAAAGAACATTAGATTTCTTCCTGGTAGGCTTCTGAAAGCACTTATTGAATTTATGCATGTTGCAGCCTCCTAGTTTATATGCACTGAAGAGGGTGATGGGATGGGTGCAGGGGGATCATGTACAACTGCCCATTTGTATGAGGCATTTGGAAATCCAGGACTGCCTCTTTTGTGTTTGTTCCCCTTTTTGTGGACACGTAATTCATCTTTTGCATGTTGATGGAAATCAGAGTTTGGTGGCTGCTCCTGTATAATAGATAAGATGGTGATTGGCAGAAATAGAACAGTGGGGACTATAGGTCTCAGGAGAGGAGAAGATTGATGGGGAAAATAGGAAACCATGAACCTAAGAAAAAAGGTATCAGAGGAAATGACAAATGCAGCCAAGACAAAAACCATAGTGGTATTACAGTAGTTAATAGATGTTTAAATAACCGATAGACTCGTATTTAGTTAAAGATAAAGCAGAGGAGTGTCTTCTGGAGCTTGAAGCTGGCTGGGGACCTAAAAGGGAGAAGAATTGAGAAGCAATAACTAAAAACGCAGGAGAGAAGCAGTAACTCAAAATGTAAGGGGCAGGAATATGTGTGGGGAGAGGGTAATTAGATTTGCACAAATTCTTTCAAGAAAATGTCATCAGGAACTGGGAGCAAGAAAAGGTACTTAGTCAGCTGGAACCATCTGACCAGAATCAGCCAGATTTTATAATGTATGTCTGGGTTACATGACGGAGCTGAGTGTGTCTCATCACAGTTTCTACCAAGGTGAGCATGAGTGAAGCTTGGCACGACAGGAAATATGTGCTGGCCTGCACTGGTTTCTGGGATGTGATGAAGAATAGTGGAGTCCCCTGCCCATCAAGGTCTCACAGAGTGGTAGGGCTGACATACATAAGTAAATAACCACATTAGATGGCAAATACTACAATAAATTTGTATACAAAGGGTTATGCCAACCTCTTGAGGTACCAAGTACCTTTCTGATTTCTCGTACTCTTCCTCTTTCCAAAGAAGAAAAGACTGCATGTTAGACTTTTCCAATTAAAGGGAAACTCATCCAACTCACACTCTTCCTAGTCACATTCATACTTTAGTGCTTTTCATTTGAAATTGTAGAATCAAAGAGGTCTTATTTTTTCAAAGGAGTTTTAGCCATTTGCTAACAAGCAGGAAAAGCTGGAAAAAAGAAACAGTATCAGTGGAGCTCCAGGACATCTTCATAACCCTACTGTTGGTTGTCAACATTCAATCCACCCCCTTCTGTGTTGGCAGAGTTCCAAAGTTGTTTTGGAACCTGTTTCTCCTTGATGTGACTCAAAGGAGTCACCAACTCCAGCCTAGCTCCAGCAGTCAATTCTTACCCATATGAGCCAGCCATGATGATCCTGGTCTTGCCCATGGCTTGTTTAGGACTGACCTCGCAGTCTATTGTGACCAAACAGTTCTGGCGGAAAGTCGGCTGGGTGACTTTTGGGAAAGGTTTCCTCACTCCTAAAAGAGGCACACATAAAGACAGTTTCTTTTTCCTCTGGATGTGGTTGTGTTTGTTGTGATACACAGAGAGGCAGTAGCCACCTTCAACCACAGGGAGAGCCAGCAGGAGAACAAGGATGATACATGAAGGTTGGCAGAATAGAGCCTGGATCCTGGATTACATTTTTTGAACCAATGAATTTAGCAATCTTGGACATTTTCTTTTGTGTAATACTAAATTTCCTTATACTTTAAGCCACTTTCAGTCGGTTTTGTTTCTTGCAGCCAAAAGCATTTGCCTGCGACACATGCTGGAAGCGTCTCTGAAGATTATTCTATTTCAGTAACGTCAAGAGCCTGGTGAGGCTGGATAGAGAGGCAAAGCTGTTTCCTCCTCTTCCCACTCAAGATTATTCCCCTGGTTCTTGAAAGTGGTTTTAGGTTTATTCTTATAGCTACTGACCCATGCCAAAGATTGTTGTCTATGCTTTTGTAGTAAAATTCTGGAAACAAGAACCAACTCTTTTGCACACTTTCTTCTCAGAGCCTTATTTCTCATTAAGCCCAACCCTTCACTTTCCATCTACCTGGAACTGTTAAACACAAAAGAGCCAGGGCTCCTATCTGCTGTGCTCCTCCTATCACCCACTGGGGTCAAGGATGTCTCCCTCACATCTCTCCCACAATATAGTACTAAGATAATGTGTACAGAATCGGTGGGTTCTTGGTCTCGCTGACTTCAAGAATGAAGCCGTGGACCCTCACAGTATGTGTTACAGTTCTTAAACATGGTGTATCCAGAGTTTGTTCCTTCTGGTGGGTTCGTGGTCTCACTGACTTCAGGAGTGAAACTGCAGACCTTCGTGGTTTTACAGCTCTTAAAAGCAGCGCCTCTGGAGTTGTTTGTTCCTTCTGGTGGTGTTCATGGTCTCACTGACTTCAGGAGTGAAGCTGCAGACCTTCATGGTTTTACAGCTCTTAAAAGCAGCGCGTCTGGAGCTGTTTGAACCCTTCTGGTGGGTTCGTGGTCTCACTGCCCTCAGGACTGAAACCGTACACCTTCAAGGTAAGTGTTACAGTTCATAAGAGTAGCACATGCACAGTTGTTAGGTCCTCCCGTCTAGACTTGTTCTTCCCTCCGTGGGTTCCTGGTCTCGCTGACTTCAGAAGTGAAGATGCAGACTTTTGTGGTGAGTGTTACAGCTCTTAAAGGTGGCCCGGGCCCAAAGAATAAGCAACAGCAAGATTTATTGCAAAGGGCTAAAGAACAAAGCTTCCACACTGTGAAGAAAAACCAGACCAGGTTGCCGCTGCCGGCTTGGGCAGCCTACGTTTATTCCCTTGTCTGACCCCCGCTTCCCCCACCACACACACACACACACACACACACACAAATACACACATCCTGCTGATTAGTTCATTTTACAGAGCTGATTGGCCCATTTTACAGAGAGTTGATTGGTGCATTTACAAACCTTGAGCTAGACACAGAGTGCTAATTGGTGCATTTACAATCCTTTAGCTAGACACAAAAGTTCTCCAAGTCCCCACTAGAATAGGTAGACACAGAGCACTGATCCGTGCGTTTACAAACCTTGAGCTAGGCACAGGGTGCTGATTGGTGCATATACAATCCTCCAGGTAGACATAAAAGTTCTTCAAGTCCTCACCTGACTCAGGAACCCAGCTGGCTTCACCTAGTGGATGCTGAGCCAGGGACCACGGAGGGAGCTGCCCCCCAGTCCCTCCCTTAGCGCCGGCACTCCTCAGCCCTTTGGTGGTTGATGGGACCGGGTTCCGCGAGCATGGGATGGCACCAGTCGGGGAGGCTAGTGCTGCGCGGGAGCCCACAGGGGCGTGGCACAGCTGGGGCATGGCCCCCAGCCCTGCCCCGCAGGGAAGGCTGCAGCCGGGCGAGAATTTGAGCAGGGCACTGGCAGACCGTCAGTGATAGGGTGACCGGCGCACCCTCCACAGCTGCTAGCACGGGTACTAAGCCGCTCACTGCCCAGGGCAGCCATGCCAGCCGGCACCTCCGAGTGCGGGGCCGCCTAGACCACGCCCACCCGGAACTCGTGCTGGCCCACGAGCACCGGGAGCAGCCCTGGTTCCTGACCGTGTCTCCTCCTCCACACCTCCCCGCAAGCAGAGGGAGCCAGCTCCAGCCTCGGTCAGCCCAGAGAGGGGCTCCCACAGTGCAGAGGCGGGCTGAAGGGCTCCTCTAGCACTGCCCGCCAGAGTGGACGTGGAGGCTGAGGAGGCGCCCAGAGCAAGCCAGGGCTGCCAGCACGTTGTCACCTCTCAATAAGAGCACCCTTCCCCAGAGTCTACCAGCAGGCAGACCTCTCAGGGTAAGTATGTGCATATGCCTTAAAATCACATGAAAAACAGGGGAGGGATGGGGGTATGTGGGAGAGACCCCACAGGGTGAGAATGAATGGAATGGAGTCAGGAAGGTTATAAACAAAAGGCCAGAGTATGTGGGTTACGTTTCTACACTTTAATTCATATACATAGGTGGTTGAAATGATTAAACTGTATTAGGAAAAATGGACAATCTTTTCCTAATTTTAGATACTGAAGGACTAACCAAATAAGAGAAAAACTTTTCATGGGGCCATGTGTGGTGGCTCATTCCTGTATTTTCAGTACTTTGGGAGACTGTGGTGGGTGGATCACCTGAGGTCAGGAGTTCGAGACCAGACTGGCCAACATGGCGAAGCCCCATCTCTACTAAAAATACAAAAGTAAGCCAGGCATGGTGGCACATGTCTATAATCCCAGCTATTTGGGAGGCTGAGGCAGAAGAACTGCTTGAACCCGGGAGGCAGAGGTTGCAGTGAGTCGAGATCCTGCAACTGCACTCCAGCCTGGGCAATTGAGCGAGATTCCGTCTCAAAAAAAAAAAAAAAAAACTTTTATAAGGTTGCATAAAAGTAATTCAAATTATAATAATTCAAGTAAAGAATATGTCATTTGTGCCTAATTACAGTGCCAAATTATAACAACTAGGCGTGGGTTAAACATAGCATACATTTTATTTGCTTTCCTGTGTCCCCACCTTCCTAGGGTCACTCCAGATCACTGTCATCAGCTAATGTAGTACATGATACTGACTCACAACTTGACAGAGTTGAAGAGGCCACTGCCTATAATCTACCTACATGTTTCCTGGCATTTCTAGTGTTCCTTCATAATCTACTGTGGAACTTGTTTCAGTGTTCAATTCATATTACCTTTACAGATATGAAATTTCAACAATTTAATTTTTGTTATGCCTAATATTCTTTCCTACTGCTTCAAAGGATGCCCACTCTTTATTTGGCAGTCATTTAAATGGCATTTCCTGAAGACCAGGCATTTTTTCCCCATGTGCCTTGAAAATACAAATTCATGTCATCTTTATAACAACCCTGTGAAATCGTGTGGCAGACGCTATTGCCCATCCATGTGCCCTCAGTCCACTTCCCAATTACACCTGCAGTCACAGTGGACAGTTTGACATGAAATGACATTGAGGAACATGCGTGCATAGGTAAACCTCCCAGTTTCCTGTCCTCTGTAGTACTGTGAAGGTCCTCACATGGAGGACCTGCGAAGGTCCAACACCTCAATGCTGATGGTGCCCCCATTGCCCTCGAGAATGACTGCTCCTTTACAGCCCCTTCAAGAGCTTCTCTCCCTGTGCTCTCACCCACCCTTATTCCTTCACTTGTACATCCTGGAATCACCTCTCAAAAAATCATTTATATCTGAGTCCTTTCATCTGGGTCCACTTTGGGATGAACCCAAATTACAACACTAAGTTCTATTATAATCCTCATTTTATAGATGAATGAAACCTCATCGTATAGATCAAAGTATGTGCTTCATATAGATGAGGCACAGAGTGGTATAATAATTTGCTCAAGGTTATCCAGCTCATGGAGTAAGGATCTGAATTCAGGCTTCAGAGTCCATGTTCTTTGCTACCCCTATACTGGCCTCTAAAAATCATACTCTATAATTTGGTGAACACGTCCATCTTCCACCTACACAGATCATTCTCAATAATATAAATAGGGAGAGGAATTTGGCAAACTACAGCCCTCAGCCAAATCTGGCACATGGCCTGTCTTTGTAAATAAAGTTTTATTAGACTATAGCCACATCCATTTGTTTCCACATAGTCTGTGGCTGCTTTTGCACTGCAATAGTAGAATTGAGTAGTTGTGATAGAGACCATGTGGCCTGCAAAACCTAAAATGTTTACTATCAACCGGGCGCAGTGGCTCATGCCTGTAATCCCAGCACTTTGGGAGGCTGAGGTGGGTGGATCATGAGGTCAGGAGATCGAGAGCATCCTGGCTAACACGGTGAAACCCCATCTTTACTAAAAATACAAAAAAATTAGCTGGGCATGATGGTGGGCGCCTGCAGTCCCAGCTCTTCAGGAGGCTGAGGCAGGAGAATCCCTTGAACTCAGGAGGCAATGGTTGCAGTGAGCTGAGATCATGCCTTCCATGCTCTGCCACAATATGGTACTAAGATATGGTACTAAGATCGTGCCACTGCACAGAGTGAGACACCATCTCAAAAAAAGAAAAAAGTTTACTATCTGGCCCTTATTCACAAAACGTTTGCAAACTCATACTATTTCTCGGTAGGGCGTGATCTTTCCCAGCTGGAATCTATTTCAAAGATATCAGTGAGACTCCCAGAACGTGGCTTGATTTTGGGTTGGGTAGCTTTGGGGATTCTGAATATCTGGTCAACAAGCATGTTTCTCTCTGTGCTACTCTAGCTGAGCCCAGGGATTGGTCAAACACCCAATGCTGAGCCTATGGCTCGTTCTTCTCCTGGCCACCAGTCAAACGGTCTGTGACTATTTCTCCTTTTCCCAACCTGATTATATTTCTAAGAGATAAGAGGTGTCCCTTTCCCACTAACAAATGTACAATACCAGTCATGCTTTAAAAAGTGGGTTAGGCCTGAAGGAAGCTTTTGCCAGAGATATAATCACATGGGAGAGGAATTTGACTAATTCTGTGAAGGCGAGAGAGATCTCATCTTATTTTAGATGATTCAATGGGAACATTTTGATTAGCTTGATAGAGTTGTTAGGTTACATGTTTGTTTGGGAGTTTCTGCATCTACAGCCGCTTCTGCTGGGCCTACACCATGTGGTGTGAAAGCTTTGGGTTTCCACCTTTACACACAGGTATCGAAAGCACCTTTGCAGCCATTCACATTAAAGGCACCCATTGGCTGTCCCAGGTCATCAAAAAAATATTATTATGCACCATTTATACCAGTTTGGCAACTTGGATTTTTTTTTTCTTTCTTACAAGAAACCATAGTGACACTGTAAATCATTGAGGGTGTTGATATCTTTTAAGATACACTTTGATAACATTCTGGAATATGCCATTTTATAAAGCAGGGAAAGGTGCCATTTGGAGTGTATCCAGGAGGCAGGAATGCCCTGCAAGGTCAACTTTTCCTTTTCAGCGATGTTCATAGTAACTGTTTATATATTCTAGACTTACAGACAAGGTCTTCAGATAACGTAATGAGTACTTGTTAATCAAAACTCCCATACCTCAAGAAAGTTTTTGCAGATCAAATAGGTTGAAGTAAAAATATACATATATGTAACTCTTTACAATACCTGAGAACAAAATTCATCGAAATATGTTCCTGTCTTGCCCCAGTTCAACTACAATTTCATAGAGGTCATTTAGGAAACTCAGTGCCTTCCAGTTGTCCCTCAAATATCTGGCAATTGTATGTGCCTTCTCAACTTTCAACCATAATAAACTGATGACGAAGAATCACCAGTTCAAACAAACAAATCGTTCATGGTGAGGTCTGTATTTAGTGGACTGTGTCTAAGAAAGAATGTGTTAATCTGAAGACCCAAAACTTGGTTACCATTTGATAAAATATTTGGGTTTATAACATTTTGTCATCTATTGCTTGAACTTGCTGGGAATTGGTTGGAAGCAAATCTTCCTGGAGAACATGCTATTGGTCAATCAAAGGACCCGGATGTCCCTCCTTTGGGGAAGTTTTGGTGGTAACCATGACTAAGACTAATGTCAATCATTGAGTGACAGGTTCTGGGAATCATTACCCATCACCCTTCCCAGTGGGAGTGTGTTCCTTCAGGAGCTGCCTGGAAGGTACAAATGACATGCTAGTCACAAAGTTTTGGATTGTTTTGGACCTGTAGGACAGCTGGTCACACGGGTGAGTCCTTTTGGGGACAGTAATTCTCAGTGTAGGGGTGGAGGAGAAAAGGGAAAGGAGAGGGAAGGAGTGTGACCAAATCACTGGGGCTTTTTCAAACAAAACAAGGCCCCTTCCTCCTCATCATCCCTCCTGGATTCCAATTCAAAGGCCTGGGGCTCATGTGATCATGTGACTGCAATTTTTTTTTTTTTTTTTTTTTTTGACACCTGTATGGGTGTGTGGTCTTTTTTTTTTTTTCTTTTGAGACAGAGTCTCACTCCATTGCCCAGGCTGGAGTGCAGTGGTGCGATCTCGGCTTATCACAACCCCTGCCTCCCAGATTCAAGCAATTCTCCTGCCCCAGCCTCCCAAGTAGCTGGGACTGCAGGCACGTGCCACCATGCCCAGCTAATTTTTGTATTTTTAGTAGAGACGGGGTTTCACTATGTTGGCCAGTCTGGTCTCAAACTCCCGACCTCAGGTGATCTGCCCGCCTCAGCCTCCCAAAGTGCTGGGATTACAGGCATGAGCCACTATGCGTGGCCATGTGACTGCAGTTCTACTGCTCTTCACCATGTCCTGCTCAGTCTAGAACACACTGTACAGACCTGGGCGTGGCTGCTCTTTCTGGGGGATGCTGGCAGCCCATGGCTGGAGCTTGTCAATCATCTCTGCAAGAACTGAAATCCCTCAGGTATCCAAGGTACTTACTGGGTCCAAGTATCAAAAAGACAGGATTTACACACCAGCTTTCCTTCCTCCATTTGTACTCCGACCCCACAGAGGCTTCCCCAGTGACCCTCTTCTTCTTATATTTTCTCAGCTTTGCTTTCTGCCCTAGTTCTTCCAGCTCTTCCCCTTGTTACATTATTCATGGCTTTTATTTCTCACTTAGTAATTTATTTTAATTTTTATTCGTGTTTTTATGCTCACTTAACCCAGGTCCTTATCTTGAAAAATGACTACTCTGGAGTGACCAGAGAAGGAAGAAGTAGCAAGCTATTAGTCCTTTTCAAAACAAGAGAATTCCAAGATTATTGCATTAAAAAATTTTTTCAACAGCTGCAACAGAGTTTGCCCTCAAACAGTGGTTCTTAACCTGGGCTACACATTGGAACCATCTGGGCAGTTTTGGAAAAAAAATCCCAATGCCTGGGTCTCCTCTCCAGAGATTCTGTTTTAATTGGCCCGAGGTAAGACTTGGGTCCCGGGAGTTTTAAAAGCTGCCCAGGTGATTCTAATGTGCAGCCAGGGTGGTGTGTCCTTCCCACAGACAACGCTGCAGAAGCGAGGCTGCCTCAGAAGTTCAGACCACCTCCCCCTCCTCTTTCAGCACAATGATCGTCCTTGCAGATTTCCTCATAAGTGAGAGAAGCTGGGCTCATGTCCTTGCCCCACCACTGTGTCACCCTGGGTCAGGGCCTTTATCCTTCTGAGTCTCAGTTTCTTCATCAGTAAGAGTAACAAACTCAACCCTGATGGGGCTGCAAGCTGGACCCACCCACGATGCTGCGGGTTAGAACTCCTGGTCAGCAGTGCACAGGGTCAGGATGAGCTCAGGAGAAATGGAAGAAAACTGAACCAATCAATGGCGCCTGTGGCCACGCGGAGACCCTGTTTCTACCACCAATATGCCCCTGATGTCGGCACTGAAAAGAAGATACCTTTTAGGACCCCAGACTGACTGTTTCCAGCTTCCAGCTCTCAGAACCTCTGTGGGCACAAGGTAAGTGTTCAGAAGGCCTTCCTTGACCACCAAACATGTACATTAGCAAAGTTTTCCACTCCATCACACAGTCCTTGAGGTGGTCCAGCTGAATTCTTTCCTCCCCTGGTTATGACATGCACTACAGAATTGGAGGGAAACCAGCATGTGCCAGGGAAGCCAGCTAGGGAGGGGACAGAAACTCCCCTTCCTTCCCTGCTTAGGGGCCTTCAAGTAAGTGCCCTTCCGCCATGAAACAGAGGGTCAATGAACACGGACAAGGCACTAATGCAGATTTCCTATAAAGACCTTCATTAGAGAAAACAGAGCCGGATCTTCTAACCAGACCCCAGCGATGTCTCCCCTTGCAGTAAGATGATGCCTTGCTTTACACAGATCCTTTGCCGAGAAGCAGATGTGTTTAATATAAAAGAAAGAAGAGAAGAGGAGAGAGAAGACATTGTCATGCATGAATTTACCATTCCGTGACACTCCAAGCTCAGTTCCTCTCAGGGCATTTGTCCTTGCTTTTCTCCTCCTGGGATACGATACTCGTAGTTCACTCCGTCTGTGCTCCAATATCATCTCCATACCACGCCCCGTCCCTTCTTATCCCCTTGCTCTGCTATTTTTCTTTGTCACAATGACCACTACCACTACTTACCATGATATTATTTATTTATCTGTTACTTGCTTATGAGACCCTGAGCTCCATGAGGATTTTACTTATCTCGTTTATAGCTCTGCTCCGGTGCCTGGTAAAAAATATAAGCAAAGAGCACGAATGAATGAACGAGCATGTGCATGAAACCTTGGGAGGCAGAGCGTCTGCTTTTGCGGGTCCCACACAACACGGCTCCTGCGCCACTGACAGTGCCCTTGCTCCCTGGCTGGGCTGTGTTCTTCTCCATAGGATTTACCACCTTCTGACTGACTTTGTTATTTGTTTACTTCCTATCTTCCCCGCTGGAATGTAAACTCCACAAAGGAAGGGACTTTTGTTTTCATTTTTACTAGCCTTTGCTTTATTCCCAAAGTCAGGATGGCACCTGGCAATGTAGTGGGAATTTAATAAAGATCTATTGTCAAAGAAACGATTACCTCACTCAGGAGAAGGTGACACCAATCAATCTCTGGCAAAAGTGGTGTTTTTCAAGTGCCTCCTTTGTCATCAGCTTCTGTTTTTTTTTTTTTTTTTTTTTTACCTCTTTATTCTTCTTGAGAACACTGCCTCCATCCATAGTTCCCAGTGGCTGTTAACCCCTCCCTCTCTTCCCAACCACATACAGCAGGTCTCCATATCAGTCTTTGACAACACCTCTGCATTCTGTACTTTGCTCTTGCTGTTTCATCTTTGATTGCTTTTCTTTCCCCATCCACTAAAAGCCTCCTTATCCCGCTGAGCCAGCTTTTTCCTGGAGCCTTTTCCTGACCCCCAGCCAGATGTGCACTTTTCCTTCTCTGAATCTCTACAGGACTTGGTACCTCTCAAGTGGTACTTAGGACACATTAGAAGACATGATCAGATCTTTGGAGATTATGTCAGTTACGCTGTAACCCAAAACTGTAACCCTAAGACAAGAAGAGGCAGGCTCAGTGGCAGGGAGTTAGCTGCCAGCTTACTCTCATGCTCACACAAGAACCTTCAGGTATCACCAACATCTTTCCACTTACAGAGCTGAGGCCATTTCAGACTGGGCCGCACTGTCTCATCTATCCTGAAGCTTTGGAAAATCCCAATGGCTTGCTACATGCAGGGATAGAAGCAGAAGATCCCAGAACTGCCCCAAACTGCAGCTCCCACTTCTCTCCCTCTAGCCCCTAACCTCTACCCCAGCCTCTCAATCCCTGGAGGAAGGTCTCAGGACCAGAGGACTTTGTTTTTCTCTTTCAGACTCCTCCAGCCTTCTTTCCCTCCTCCAGAAGCCCAAATTCTGGCACTCTCTCACAACCTGCAACAACTCTATGAGCAAACATCTCCCTCCTCTACTCATCAGATTAGTATTTCATCACTTCATTTCCTGGTAGCCAACAGCTTACATTGTGAGCTGTAGATTTCTACAGATTCAAAAGCTTCAGCCTTCTGAAGACAGAGTTGCCCACTTAAAACTGACTGTGGAATTAGGGGTCTCTAATATGAGTTATTTCAACACCTCCCTGATGCTTTTTCTCCCCTGCCTCTCCATCTGCAATTTTTGCAGGAAGCGTAATGCAGTCAAGAATGTGGGTGGTGAACCTGGGAGGTAGAGCTTGCAGTGAGCCGAGATCGCACCACTGCACTCCAGCCTGGGCAACAGAGTGAGACTCCATCTCAAAAAAAAAAAAAAAAAAGAATGTGAGTGGACATTTCTATCTTTTCAAGAAAACTGTTATTGGGAGTGGGAACTAGTGATGAGTGACAAGATTTTGGATTTTGATAGATGAAATATTTTCAGACTTAAAGATTATTCAGGTCAAGCAGACTTCCTTTATGCTTCTTCAGAGGCAAATTTAATGTCTCTATATTGTTATTTCTACTTTTTATGCCCTAGCCCGTTTTTACCCTTATATGTAGTCTCTCACCCACTCACAAGTTGCATTCTCAGGGGGCATATTTTTCAGAGAAACAACAGTAATAAGGTTTGTGTGCTATCCTGTAATATCCCATTTTGCTAATATAGCTAAATTCAATATTATTCATGTATTCACAAATTCATGTATTCATTCATTCACTTAATAAATATGCATTGAGCCAATGCAATGGCTCATGTCTATAATCCCAGTACTTTGGGAGGCTGAGGTGGGAGGTTCCCTTGAGGCCTGAAGTTCAAGACTAGCCTGGGCAGCATAGCAAGACCCTGACTTTACAGAATAATAATAAGAAGAAGCCAGGTGTGGCAGTACACATCTGTAGTCTCAGCTACTCGAGAGGCTGAGGCAAGAGGATTTCTCAAGCCCAGGAGGTCAAGGCTGCAGTGAGCTATGATCGTGCCACTTCACTCCAGCGAGGGCAACAGAGACACTGTCTCTAAATACATACATATATATATATATATATATACACACACACATACACACACACATACATATATATATATACACAAACATACACACATACATACACACACGTGTGCATTGAGCAACAAATATATGTCAAGCAACCGTGCTGGACAGTGGGGTCCAGTGGTGAGCAAGAGGGACACAGGTCCTGCTGTCATGGATCTTACATGGAGGTGAAGGGAGCCAGATAATAATGACCTGCATTAAACATACAATTATAGACTAGAATAGATGCCCTAACTTGAGGGAGTCTACTTCAGACAAGACAGTCAGGGGAAAAAAATCTTGATTTTTGAGCTAAGGAAAAAAAAAGAGCTGAGTTCAAGGAGCCTTCCAGGCAGAAGGTACAGCAGATACAAAGGCCCCAGTGCAAAAGGTGACTCATGTGTTGGATAAACAGAAAGAGGCCAGTGTGACAGAAGCTTGGTGAGCTGGCTGCCCTGGGAAGAGGGGTCTGCAATTGCCTTCTGGTTTCCAGGCCCATGAGAAGCCTTCCCGTTTTCAACACAACTCTCTGACTTGCTTGAATGGGTGGTATATTCGTTAATTCCAGAATGCCTGTACTTCAGATATTCCAAGCATTGATATGAACCTCTCCTGGAAAAAAAAAACACACACAGACACACACACACAAAATTTTGCTCAGGGAGGCTAAAAATCTTTACCTCATGAAACCTTCTTACAGCCAAAGTCACATTTTTCTCAACATAGGAGACTCGAGTTTCTTGCTGGTACATTATTGGGGTCCACAAAGTACGAAGTAGAATCTGAATTGATAACAAACACAGCTGCTGTCCTTGGATCATACAGACTCTAAATGTGGTCTTGGAGGAGTAATGAGCGTGTTTTCAAAAGTGGTCTTGCCCTTCACATAATCACCAGTACAACAGCGATGCCACATGCTGTATTCAGAGATAACCATATTTTTCTGTCTTTTATATCTCTTGAATCTTTTATCATGCAACAAAAGCAACATAAAATTTGGCTCACCACTGCTGTCCTGTATTTCAGGTTAGTAAGAGATAATTCATGGGCATAGTCCCTGGCAAATGCTCAGTTGACATTAGTTGTAGTCATTATCAGACAAAAAGGACAAATCACAACTTAACTCTGAAGATTTTAGGTGCTCAAAGGACAAAGCCCTCTTAAATTTTACCCAAGTGAAATCTTCAATCATTTTTCTTTGAGAAGGAAACTGCAACCTTCATATTGTGCGTAAGCACATTTCCTTTTGGAGCTCAAAATAATCCTGTATTTTCAAAACAAAGCAATTAGGCCTCCATCATTAAATGTGGCTTTGTTTACTTGTGTGGTTTCCTTTCATTCTTGTAGGTCAAATGTTATTATCATCATAGTTGACTCAATTTTTTTTAAAGCTCAATTCAGTTTTAAAAACCTAATCTGTTCCATTCCAGATCTTTCTCAACAAAAGTCTCAACTTCATTCACAGTGGAAAGTTTGTAGGCTTAGCAAACCTTTTGTTTGGTGGAAGGAAAAACAAAAATACCACGCCCACCTCTGAGGTCTGGCTCAGAGGAAAACTGCGGTGCCGTGCTTCCTCCCTGCCTGCTTGTGTGTAACAGGGATGTGGCATGAGTCCACATTAGCATGCTCTGCGCTAAGATGCATCAGATGTCGTGGGGCCCTTGGGAGTCTTGGACTAGAGGCTGCAGATAGGATGCGGGGATAAGCAATGTAATGAACCCACGAATCTTCAATCATGCAATAAGCTGTTATACCACAAAGAACTATGACCTAGGAGGTGAAACATACCATGAGGTGTTTAGTGAGATTGAGAATCTTGTTGTCGTGTTATGTTCATGTCATGTTTGGAACAGGAGAGAAAGGGCAGGGTAAGTGTCCCCTTATGAAGGCCAGAATTGTGCGGGGCTTTCATCATATCAGATGGTGATGATTTGTGTACCCAGCCGTCTCCCTCCAGAGCCCACTGGAGGAAGAGTCTTATGTTATTCATCCTGTGTCTCCAGAGTTTATTACAGTATCTGTGCTCAAGAAATACATGTCCAGTGAATGAATTTTATTATTTTTATTATTATTATTATTATTATTATTGTTGTTTGAGACAGAGTCTCGTTGTCACCCAGGCTGGAGTTCAGTGGAGTGATCTCGGCTTACTGCAGCCTCCGCCTTCTGGGCTCGAGCCCAGCCTCCTGCCTCAGCCTGCCTCCTGCCTCAGCCTCCCAAGTAGCTGGGATTACAGGCATGCACCACCATGCCTGGCTAATTTTTTTATTTTTAGTAAAGACAGGATTTCAGCATGTTGGCCAGGCTAGTCTTGAACTCCTGACCTCAGGTGATTTCCCTACCTCCACGTCCCAGAGTGCTGGGATTACAGGCATGAGCCACTAAGCCCGGCCTGAATGAATTTAACTTTTAAAACACTTTCATATATTAGGACCAGCCTGGTTGTCTTTCACAGAACTGAATCAGTAGCTTAGTGAGAGTGAACTCTCAAATATAGATGTCTCTGTTTACTGTGACAAGGACAAAAAATGCATTCGCAGCAAAGCCTGCCAAGCAGGGTAGAGGACACACCATCGATACTCTTAAATGCAACGACTTGCAATTCAGTATAACCACCTAACATCCGGCCTTCTCAGCATTTTTCACACCATGACATACACAGCAAATGAAATCTTTACAGCAAACTGGGATAAACCACTAAGGCTGCTCTCGGCAGGAGGAGACTGCCCTGAGGGTTCCAGGTGCCCCAAGCCCCACCAGCCTCTAAGGAAATTATACTGGGGTGGACACCCACTCCAATGCTTCCAGCAAGCCTGCGGCCTGGAATAGCATAGTGGCCAGAATGCTCAGTTGAACTTGTAAAAATGAGCCAGCTGTGACTCCTGGACATAAAATCCAAGATCCTGGTACAATCTATTTCTACACTACTGGCACTATCTCCTGCCCAGTCACTTAATAAAGATAACCAGTAGGTGGACAAGTGCCTTCGGTTCAGGGCCTAGAAGGGCTGGGCATGGCTAGCTAGCTGGGAAATGTAGGTTGCACAAAAAATCCCTAAAGATACTTATACTACTTTATAGTTGTATTAGTGCTTTATGGTTTATAAAAAGCTTTTATTGTATTATACGTCAATTGATAATAAAATATAATCTGGAACAGGCAGAGCGAAAAACAAAAAATAAAAAGACTCATATCCATTCCTCTTAAAGTGTCAGATGTTCACCAGAAGGAAGATATTTTTAGTTTACAAATAAAAAATTTTCACAAACTTGGACCCAACTTTCCAATCACTAACAGAGATAAGGGGTATGAGAAATGGACATATGGCTGCAGTAAGAAGTCATAGCCAGGCAAAGAGAGAAGATGCAGACAAACATGTAGAAATCTGGGAGGCAAGCACCTATGGTCCCAGTCACTTGAGAGGCTGAGACAGGAGAATTGCTTGAGCCCAGGAGGTGGAAGCTGTAGTGAGCTATGATCGCACTGCTGCACTCCAGACTGGACAACAGAGTGAGACCCTGTCTCCAAAAAAAGAGAAAAGAAAAAATAGAAACAGCTCCATGTACTTAAGCTGATATTGAGAACATTGTTGTATTAACACGGGACTCTAGAATAATACATATTAATATGAATGAATTGAGACCCTGTAGTAATCTGTTTTGCATTGCTTTAAAGGAATGCCAGAGACTGGGTAATTTATAAAGGAAAGAGGTTTATTTGGCCCACAGTTCTGCAGGCTCTACAAGCGTGGCACCAGTATCTTGCTGCGCTTCTGGTGAAGGCCTCGGGAAGGTTGTCCTGTGGAAGGTGAAGGGGAGCCAGCGTGTCACATGGCGAGAGAGGGAGCAAGAGATAGGGGAGGAGTTCCCAGGTTCTTTTAAACAGCCGGATCTGGTGTGAATTACTAGCGTGAGAACTCACTCATTATTGCAAGGACAGCACCAAGCTATATCATGAGGGATCTGCCCCTGTCACTCAGACACCTCCCACTAAGCCCATCTCTCACATTGGAGGTCACATTTCAACATGAGATTTGGAGAAGCACACATGCAAACCATATGAGGACGAGGTTAGATTGTATTCTTCATACTATGTTTAAGAACGCTTGGAAGCACGGGGTGCATTTTAGAGAGCTTTCCATTTGAAGTCTTTTAAAAAATCATTTCTTGAAGATAGAAACCCTGAGCCACATAGAAAAGTCAGCAATCAGCTCCTTTCTAAAGAGCTCCAGATAATCAAAATTTTGTAGTATATGGTTTTATTTTTCACTGTATTTGTTTAGTAGAGTTCTATGTTCTGTTTATCTTAATAGCCAACATAGGACATGATCTCTATTTTTCCTCTATTTTTGCATAAATGCTCTACATTTAATTGCTATTTATTTAAATAAACCTTGATTGATTATGAATGGCCCTTAACTCGATATTTTTAAAGTCTCCTCACCCCTGTTCCAGATAATGAAACCACAGTATCCTACCTATTTTTAGCATCCATTGGGAACTTAGCAACAGTTCTCAGGTCTTTGTCTAACATAATTCAATACTTACCATAGAAAGAGTGGGCTCTTGTATGTCAGTTAGATTTCCTATTGCTTGGATACACTTATCCAACTGACAAAATAACTTTTCCCTTTGAGAAAATCAAGTTTTCCCAGTATTCCTACTAAACAGATGTGAAATATTCAGATCTGTTAAAAATAAAGAGCAACATATGAGTACACAGTTTTGTAGATGGCTTCAAAATGTGGCACTGGTTATGGAAGACGTTCAGCAAATTCTATTCAAACATTCCAATACAAGCTGGATGTGAAGAAATGCTCAGACATTCTTCACTCCAGAAAAGGTATCAAGAAAGGGAAGAACCGGGAGGCAGTGGCTCACTCCTATAATCCCAGCACTTTGGGAGGCCAAGGAGGGAGGATCACTTGAGTCTAGGAGTTCAAGACCAGCCTGGGCATCATAATAAGATGCTGCCTCTACAAAAAATAAAAAAGAAGATGCAGGCAAACACACAGAAATCTGGGACTCATAAGGAGGTGACTACCTGTCATTCTGGCTACTCAGGAGGCTGAGGCAGAAGGATCACTTGAGACCAAGAGTTCAAGGCTACAGTGAGCTACAATCATGGCACTGCACTCCAGCCTAGATGACAGAGTGAGACCCTGTTTCAAAAAAAAAGAAAGGGAAGAAATACTAATGAGCATCCACGGGGTGTCAGGCACAGAGATTGATATTGATTCCTAAACATTTGTGTGTGGAAAGTGAATATCCAAGTTATATGCGTGAGAAAGTCAAAATTAAGAGAGGTGATATAATGAGCCAAAACTTGACAACCAGAAGATGGACAGAATCATTCCCAATGAAGCGACCAGAGACAGGAACCCAACAAACCCAGGGGAGACCATCTGGTCACCTCAACTGAAGGCATTCACGGATAGCTTCTTTTTCATGGCTAAAGAGTGAAATTCAATGAAGGGAGGAGGTGATAAAACACACATGTAAGGGCACCACTGCAAGACTCTCCAGCCAGTACTTTGCCCGTAATTATCCTAGAACAATGGCACCCAGCTTCCCCAGAGAATGTCATGAAGTGGGAGGCAGAATAAAATTGTGAGAGACTCTGGGAGCTGCTGAGCAGAGAAGCAACTTGAAGAACAACCAGTGAGATTTTAGGATTTGCTGGAAGATAGTGAAGGTCTAGCAGTGAGGGACCTCTTCTCTTGGGCAGTCCTTGATAAGTCAACTATTTCCTCCTTAGAGGATCCTTGTTTCATTAGGTTTTTATGCAACTGTTTATTTGTAAATATGAATAATACCTGATTGAATAGTGTTTGACCCTGTCAGAAATAATAGCATCTTCCTTTTACTATTTCATTCAGGTAGATGTAAAGCCCTGTGTTTTTTAATAAGCTGGATGATATACAATTCGGTAGCAAATTCAAATTTCTCGTGCTCTTAACTCAGGACTGTCAAATATGGGGCATTCTTTGTTTTGTCCTGAATTTAGTGTTTGTCTTGAGCCTATATGTTTTCTGATGGCAGAAATGACTCGATCTGATTAATTCAGTATTCTTAGCTCTTTTAGCTTTGTCCATTCAGAACTTGTTCCTCTCACTCCTCGGGGTGCTATCTAAATTCTGAGAAGTTGATGAAAAATCAAGGCAG
This sequence comes from Piliocolobus tephrosceles, assembly GCF_002776525.5. Classification (NCBI taxonomy): domain Eukaryota; kingdom Metazoa; phylum Chordata; class Mammalia; order Primates; family Cercopithecidae; genus Piliocolobus; species Piliocolobus tephrosceles. The sequence continues at coordinate 152,535,897 of NC_045438.1, forward strand.
TGTGGGCTTGTGTAAATGCCATCACGTGCTAGTCCACCCACATTTGCTGACTGTGATGTGTCCCTTTGCCACACTGCAGTGTGCTTAAACACTCTGTCACTCAACCTCTTGCCTTTACCAATCTCTAGGACCCTGGGGAAAACACTGCTGCTCTTGTTCCTATAGGGGAGGGGAAACCTGTTTCCTTTATCCTCTTATGTTCAGTGACTTGGGCCCTGCAAATTAAACTGACAAAAGATAGATTAACAGAAAAAAAGCATACATATTTAGTTTGAGGTTAGTATTTTAATTTTTGTTATATGTGCATGGCAGTCTCACAGAAAACACAGTGAAAACCCAAAGAAACTGTGAGGCCTCAGAGCTTATAGACCACTTTAACAAAGAGCAATACATTTGTGGAGAAGTGACGAGACAAAGGGAGAGGTTTTGGGCCTCTAGGGGCGACAAATTGTGGGAAGGCAAACATATGAGAGGAAAAAAATGAAAGATCTGTTCTGTTCAGTAAGGTTTGTTTATGCAGATGTGAGCTGGCACCATCCCCCGTGATAAGAGTTCTCTTTCTTTATGGGAAAGGAGAGCGGCAACACCTTGATAGAGGGAAATTTATACTCTGCTTTTAGGCAGAAAGGGGAAGGGTAGAGAGCTTTTCCTGCATCTGCCGTTTTTTGTTTGCCTTCAACTCAAAATAATCCTTATGCCAATGTGGCATATTTTCGGGTGGCTTATTCTGATCTCCATCAGCACAATTGGTGGTTTGCATAGGGTTCATGTAATACCACCTCAAACCTGTCTCCCATGCTGCCATCTCTTCTTTTGTTGCCTATATCACAGTGGAGCAGGAGACATTAGGGGTTCTTAGTTCCACTCAGAGCCCCAAGGGAAATTCAGAGCACAAACTCCCCAAACCAGTCTGGGTCTTCCCTGACACCCTTCCTTCCAGACTGAACCTGAGGCAGCAGGATACAGAGCCCCATCACTGCCCTTCTCTCTTATTCTCTTCCCTGACTCTTCTTCCTGTCCCCAGATAGACTCAAAACTTATGGGCTGAGAAAATTGGTTCTTATATCCTTATGATCAAGCATTTTCCCCAAATCTGTCACTTATGGCAGAAATATTTGCTTTTGAGAGCCAGGCCTTGAGACACAAAATCCCTTTCTGACAACTCATTATATCTTCTGGGAGTTTGAAAGTTTCTATTGAACCTCAAAAGTGAAAAAGTGATATTCTGAATCTAAGTTGTTCTGTTATGGCCTTCCTTCATTGAAGCAATAAGTCCAGGCTCCCTGAAAATATGACCCTTGCTAATCCTGGAAAGAGACAAGTGAGGTTTTCCCATAAATAACTCAGCACAAAATGTTATGCCTGAATCCAACCTCTCATGCATCTGAGCCTCTGGGGCTGCTGAGGCCTCCAGGTGCTGGCTCCAGCTTTCTCAGTCTCCTCCCACCCCAAAGCTGACACCCAAGCTTGGACTTTTAGCAGTCATTGTGTCACAAGGGTGGAGAAGACATCTCTCTGCTTCATATTATGTCCAGTTATTACCCAGCCTGACCATGCTTCTCTTCAAAATGCTGAAATCAGGAGCTGCCATCCTCCAGGGGACATGTCCCACCACAAGGTCCAGCCAGCACCACGCCAGGCCATAGAGGCCTCCATGTCCCTCTGCCTGATAACTTCATTATACAACTTCTTCTATACCAACAGGTAACACCTCCACAAATATTGCAACCTTAGGATCATTGACCCATAATTATAACAAGACCATTTCAACCAATGGGCTTGTGGACTAAAGCTGGGAGCAAAAATTGAGCTATAATTTGAATCAAGAGGCATCAAGGGGTTAGTTCAGCTCTTCAAGGTCACTAGGACTGTGGGCTACCTAAGTATCTAGATATCTGTACTCTCTTCCATCCTTCCAGCCTTACAATAGAACCCCTGCTTTTTAAAGAACCATAAGACTATCAGAAATAAAAACTATATTTCCCTACCTCTTCTGAAACCAGGTATAGCCAAGTAATTAAGTACTCGTCAATGAGCTGTATGGCAACTTCAGTAAAATCTCTTTAAAAGAGATCATACACACATTGCTCCTTCTTCATCATCCCTCCCTTCTCTGCTACCTAAAATGAGGCTGTGATGGCTTTGGGACCATGAGGAAGAGAGTGGAGTAGTTTCCTGTAAGGAATCTTGTTTTTATAAAGGCTTTGTTGAAAGCCATAGGTGCACTGGGCTGCCTTCCTCTCAACTTTCTGTGTAAAGGAATACAACCTTGTGGGTTTCAGCCACTGTTCATTTGGCTCATCTGTCTTATGCAGCCAAATCAATTTCTTGTGTATGTAAATTATAACTAGGTCCAACTCTGCATGGGTTTTGGGCCAGGGTAGTTGAGGAGACTATCAGAGAGCAAGTTGAAGTTGTCACTTGTTAAGTAGCAATATTCATGAGTGACTCTTGAACTCAGCAACAGCTTAAAGAATCAGGCTGGGTGCAGAAAGGTTTTGATTCTGCAGCTCTGGAATGCATGTTTGATGGTGTCTTCTCCCTTTATTCTACCTTCTAGCAGTGAGAGGAATGGCTATGATATAAAGGGTCTGTCTATTGTGCTTCAAGATGTCAAGTGCCCTTTTCCTGTGACTTGTGGGGATTTGCTGTGGTTGCCATAGAGACAAAGTGAATCCAAGTTCAGCCGCGATAGCGAAGCCCTTTTATTCAAAGGCACATATTTTGAAGAGCAAACCAGTATGTAAGACAGTAAGGTGACTCATCCTTCATTAGCACAGCGAAGCCTTCCTTCAGGATCTTAATGGATGTTATCCCAAGAAGCCCATAATTGTGAGGGAATTATGAAACAATTAATTAAATACATTTTCCCTACCTGCCCAGCACCTGCCCTTCAGGAATTCTCTTCCAGAATTTTGAGGAGAAAAATTAAGTCATCAACTCACCAAATAAATAAATAAATAAATATTTTACCAACTAAGTATATCTAGGCTTTTTTCTCTTTCATGCACTTGCGAGTTGTTCTGTGAACCAGCAGGTTGTGATGAAGGTTGTGCTGGACTTGGAGTTAGGAGATTCTGCCCTTAATTAACTGAATGGTTTTGGGTGGCACTGCCCTGGGTCCCAGTTTCTTGATCTGCAACATGAAGGGTAATGTGAGCTGCCCTCTAAGATTCCTTCCAAACCAAGGAACCCATCCTGATTTTCGTTTTAGTTATCCTCTCAATCACAGCAGCTACCTTAATCAGGTTTCTTAGGCTCTACCTTCCCCAGCTAGAATGCATGCTGGTGTAACAGGTATTCAATATATGTTTATATAACAAATTGAATGAATGAATGAATGAATCTGATTTTAAGACTGATTTACCTAAATGTTATAGTTGTGTTGTTTTTTCACCTGAATCAGTCAGACTTAGAAATAAAGTGTCACACCCAGATCAGTATGTATTGGAAGTGAGTTTGGAACCCAGACCCAAGCACTCCCTTTTGCTTCCTGGCCGTATCCCCACCCATTCCTTGTTGTACCTCAGTTGCAGACATCTTTGACAGTCTCAGGAACCCAGAGGTGCCTCTTTGTCTCTGCTTCTTCTGGAGACAAAATTACATTAATGAAAAAAATAATTCCAGTTCTGGTCCCCACTAACAGGCACACTGAGCCCAAAGATTTAACAATCTCCTGCAGGCATTTTTCAAAGCTCATTTCTTCATGGAATCATTTTTCTTTGACAAAAAGAAAAAGAAAACAAAGTAGTTTAAATTCCTTCACTGCAGTTTCTGAAGAATTCTGGAGATTTCTGGAGAATTCTGGAGAAGAAGGGAAACCACACTGAAAAGGAAAAGGAAGCAGATAGGAGTTTAAATTCTGGGTCCCAGACAAGTGTTTGTAGGGCCCACTATGCACAGCACACCCCTTGGAAATGCGCATCCATGCCCTTTCTGGGACCTCTCTGTTTCTACTGCTCTCAAGTCTAGGAGAACCTAAAGAGTTAGATATGCCACAAAGAAAACTGTGCTTCCCACCTGAGCCCCTCTTCTTCCAAATTCTAGGTCACCTGACCTCATGGTCACCTCTTGTTCCTGGAATTGGTAGGTCCTTCTGCAACAAGGTTGGATGAGACTAATTTTCCACAGGCCAGGTACTTGACTGTTCACTATTTCATTTCAGCTTTATAGTACCTAGCATGGAAGGTGTTACTGTGCTCCTTTCCAGAGGAGGAAACAGGCCCAGAGAGGTTGCTTTCTTAAGCTCACCTCTCAGGGAGCCACAAGTGGCCAGTTTAACCCAAGTCTGCTTGTTTCTGGAGCTGGCAGTCCTTACCGTCCTGCTTCTCAGACGATCCCCAGAGCTGGCTGTGAGCCTGTCATTGGGCACCCAGACTTAGTTCTCATTCTCCATTTTTATCAATCTTTCCAAAGTTTGCTGGGTGCCACAGGGGTTAGGTGGTGGTGATAAGTTTTTGGAGAAAAGTTTGACTCAAAAATCTCCTGATTTCCGATGGTTGTCTAAAGATCTAGTTAGCATGGTCACTTTCTTCTTCTTCTTTTATGTTTCATTATTTTTTTAAGGTATAAAATATTTTTGTGGTTCAAAATCAAAACTACATAAAAAACTTTCTCAGAAATATCTCACTTTTGTTCCTATCACCTCAGCCTCACATCTCCTCAAATCTGTTAGAGGTGACTCCAGTTTCTGGTTTATTCTTCCCGTGTTTCTTTCTACAAAAGAACCAGAACATATACATAGAAGCATATGCATGAATAAGTAATATATTTATATATGTATATTTACTTGCTTATTTTCTCTGCTTTCATATGCAGATACAGCATACCATATCACTGTTTCCCACCTTTTTCCACTTAGTGGTGTATCCTGGAGGACACTCTGTTTACCCAACTCTTCCTCATTCTTTTCATGTAGCTGAGGACTCCATTGTGTGCTAGGGCCTTAGTATTTGCTTATGCCTCACCGATAGGCATTTATATTTCCAATCCTTTGCTATTTCAAATAATTCTGCAATTAACGGAGTTGAGCAAACTTGTTTTGTACTGGCAGAGATGTGTTTTAGGGGGCTCCCTAGAAGCTGTGTCAAAGGATAAATGTGTATGTAATTATGGCAGTTGTTGCTAAATTCCCCTCCACAGAGGTTGCAGCATTTTGCTCTTCCACCTGCAATGCGTGAAGTGCCAGAGGCTCCAAGTCCAGCCAGCAGAATACATTGTTCAACTCTTGGAGTATTCACCAATCTGTAGGTATATTTTAGTCTGTAGGTATATTTCAGTATATTTTAGTCTGAATCCCTCTTTCTTGTAAGCCTGGTTGATTATTTTTCTCGTCTTAAAAGCCATTTCCTTTCTTATCCTGTGAATTGTCTATTCATGCATTTTGCCCGTCTTTTTCTATTAGTTTTATTGTTGTTCTTGATTTTTTTAGAGTGCTTCAACTACTAGGGAGCTTAGTCCTTACTGATATAAGTTGCAAAACTTTCTCCTAGTTTTTCATTTCTCTTTTGATTCTGCTTGTGGTCTATTTTGTCACAAAAAAGGTTTTATTTATACTTGGACAGGTATATTGATTTTTTTTCTTTATTTCTTCTGCATACGGAGTCACAGAAAGGCTTTCCAACTGCTAGGTTGGAAATTCACCCAAGTTTTCTTGGAAAAATGAACAGGTTCAATTGTACATTGAGACTGCTAATCCATTTGGAGTTTTTCCTGATATTCTGTGTGAAGTTTGGATACAATTTTATATTTTTCCAAATGACTTTTTAGTTGTCCCAATACATTTTATTAAGAAGTTCAACTTTCCCCAGTTATTTGAGATATCATCTTTATTGTGCAAAGGCGTTCTTGTGTCACTTTGTGGACTTTTAATTTTGTTCTATTTGTCTTTATATTCATTCTTATGACATTCTTAATGTAAGTTCAATAATTATCTACATTTGTGGATGAAGTGCCAGTCTTTACTAATTTTTCTCATTTTGTTGCCTTTCCACATACACTCTGCTTTATTTTTATTGAAGTTAGATTTCATGTATTTGGCAAGCAATAAGGACATAACATGCTCCAAATACCATGGCAGGCAAAGCAGAGATGCTTGAGGAGCTCAGTGCCCAGGTGCTGAGACACACAGGTTGTCTTTCACAGGCTCATTTCTGCATAGCAATTATGGGACCTTCCCACAAAGACCCTCTAATATTTCCAAAAGCTATTATTGTATGTCTTAATTGAGTTCATGTTTTTTATCCACTAGAAATTTTTGACTAGGACACATATCTGCAGATGTTCAGGATAATTTTCCTACTAAGCTCTTTTGGTGGACACCCTGATAATAAGGCATCTTTCTATCAGGGCTGATTTTACTACTTTCCCTTTGGATTCAAGTTGAGCAAGCTTCAGATAATGTCATCTAGTATCGTGGCAGAAGTCTATTACTCTTACTCCAAGTGACAGTGAACTTTTTTCAAATATTCTCCTTCGTATGATTTGATTTGTGTACTCTTTCCAGCTTCTTCCCATTTGGCCAGTTCTTATGAGGCTTCAAGTCTCCATCTTGCTCTGTGGCCACAGAGTCCTACTAGTGACACTCTTGAGTACCTCCAAACAAGTGCTTCTAGCTTCTTGGAAGTTGCTTCCCTCCTCTTCTCTCCCTTCTGCCTTCCTCTCTTTCTCCCAGCTTTTATGCTTTATTCATTGACTCACGACCCCAAAGTTTCACAGAAATTTGTGAGGAAATTACTCACAGTTTCACTTGAAAAACGTTCTTCAAGAGGCCAAACAGAAGTTCATAGGGGTAAGAGGGGGCATCCAGAAGATCAATCTCTAAGGTAGATGCTAACTGGTCTTCAAAATCTCACTGCCCTCTCCTCCCCAGCCAAAACCCTTCTCCTCAGATCCTGTAATCATCCTGTTCACTCCTTTGATGGGTTGACTTGCATCCCCCTGTGTTAGTCCATTTTGTGTTGCTATAAAGAAACACCTGAGGCTGGGTAATCTATATAGAAAAGAGATTATTTGGCTAACGGTTCTGCAGACTGTACAGGAAGCATGGTGCCTCATTTGCTTCTGGTGAGGCCTCAGGAAGCTTACAATCATGGCAAAAGGTAAAGGAGAAGCAGGCATGTCACACGATGAAAGAGGGAACAAGAGAGAGAGGTGCCATGCTCCTTTAAACATTCCACTCTCACGTGAACTAACAGAGTGAGAACTCAAGCATTGCTGCAAGAACAGCACCAAGTCATTCATGAGGGATCTACCTTCATTACCGAAATGCCTCCTATTGGGCTGACCTTCAACACTGCAGATCACATGTTAACATGAGATTTGGAGGTGACAAATACTCAAACTATATCACCCTACAAAACATAACACTCTATACCTCAGAATGTGACCTTGTTTGGAAGCAGGGTCCTTGCAGATGTAACTAGTTGGGTCCATCCTGGAGCTGGGTGGACTCCTAATCCAATGGGGCTGGTGTCATTATAAGAAGTGGAGAGAGAATAGCTGGGTGCGGTGGCTCATGCCTGTAATCCTAGCACTTTGTGAGGCCAGGGCAGGTGGATTGACTGAGCTCAGGAGTTCGAGACCAGCCTGGGCAACATGGCGAAATCCCGTCTCTACAAAAAATGCAAAAAAAAAAAAATTAGCCAGGCATGGTGGTTCATGCCTGTAATCCCAGCTACTCAGGAGGCTGAGAGACGAGAATCGCTTGAACCCAGGAGGCGGAGATTGCAGTGAGCCAAGTTTGCACCACTGCACTCCAGCCTGGGTGATAGAGCAAGACTGTCTCAGAAAAAAAAAAAAAAAAAAGAAGTGGAGAGAGACACACAGGGAGAGGACAGCCATGGGTCCACAAAGGCAGCAATTGAAGTGCTACAGATGCAAAGACAAGGAATGCCAAGGACTGTCAGTAAGACACCAGAGCCAGAGGACACAAAGAAGGATTCTCTCCTGCAGGTGACAGAGGGAATGTGGCCCTGCCGATGCCCTGATTTCAGACATCTAGACTCCAGACTGAGAGAATAAATGTCTGTTGTTTTAAGCCACCCAGTTTGTGGTACTTTGCTATGACCACCATTTCTAGAGTGGTCTAATACAATCTAATACAATCCCAACCCAGAATTTTATTTCATAAGGATTTAGATCCACAGAATTCCTGCCCCAAGGTGCTGACACAAGGGAAGACATATGTAGAAGTAATCTCTTCTCCCTTTTGGTGAGACACTATTTTTATTTTTTCAAAGACTCAAGATTGGCTCATATGGAAAAAGGTGCTTTTACTGAGCCTGTATTCCTGTGGTGAAGTGGGGTGGACAGAAAGTGTCTTCGGTATTGCCAGTAGATAATGGTGCTGGCAGACACAAGCCCTCTTCTCCAGCCAGATCGTTCTATCCATTGCCTGTTTCTCTATCAGGAATTAACCTCACCTCTCCTCTCTTACTTGAAGTTCCGTCTATCCTGGAGCCTCAGTTCAAGCTCTTCCTCCTCCCCAAAGCCTTTCCTAACTGGACAAGAGCACAGTGAGTGAGCACTCCCACCTCTGCGTTCTAGAATACTCTTTTCTGTGATTCTCACTGACATGTGTGGTATGACTTCCTTGTTATCCTCCCAAATATGTCTCTCTTGTCCTAACCTGTGTGTACCTGCCTTAAGGGCGGGGATTCTGCCTCTGGGCACTTAGTGCAGTGCATGTAGTGAGAGCCCAGGACATTCAGCAACAGAATCATTGACAGAACAGGTCCAGAAGGAGATCATCACAAACTAAACAAGACCCCAAGGGCCATGAACAGCAGCGTAAGTAACCAGGGTTTCTGTTGAGAATGATGGAACCAAGCAAAACTACCCGGGAGGGAAGCACCTAAAAAAAATATGTCTCTCTACGATAAATTTAGAAAGAGCCAATGACTTTAAAAAATGAACTAGTCAAAATCCATCCCTGGCTGCATTCAAATTTTCTTTCTCTCTCCCTCTCTTTTTTTTTTTGTTAGTAGATTCCCTTCTCTATCTCAGTTTTGGCTCAGGGTATTTGTTTGTTTGTTTGTTTGTTTGTTTGTTTGTTTTGAGATGGATTCTCACTCTGTCACCTAGGCTGGAGTGCAGTAGCACGATCTTGGCTCACTGCAACCTCCATCTCCCAGGTTCAAGCGATTCTCCCTGCCTCAGCCTCCTGAGTAGCTGGGATTACAGGCACCTGCCACCATGCCCGGCTAGTTTTTGTATTTTTAGTAGAGACGGAGTTTCACCATGTTGGCCAGGCTGGTTTTGAACTCCTGACCTCAGGTGACCCTCTGGCCTTGGCCTCCCAAAGTGCTGGGATTACAGGTGTGAGTCACTGTACCTAGCAGTGTGTATGTTTTGATCAATGATTTATACTTCTCTCTTTAAAAAGTACTTTGAAATTATAGAATTGTATTGCCAGAAAGGTGCCTAGAGATTTTCTCATTCATTTTGAGGCAATAGAAAGACAAAGAATTTGGAGTCAGACATTTGTGAGGGAACCAATCCTCTGTTTATGAGCTGTGGGACTTTGGGTAAGATACCCACCTCTTTGAACTATGGTTTCCTTACTATAACAATAGAATAGTAACGCCTTCCAGGAGTGGTAACCAGGAAGATTAAAACTATTGTAGGGCTGGGCACGGTGGCTCACGCCTGTAATCCCAGCACTTTGAGAGGCTGAAGCGGACGGATCAGGAGGTCAGGAGATCAAGACCATCCTGGCCAACATGGTGAAACCCCATATCTAAAATTAGGCAGGTGTGGTGGCACATGCCTGTAGTCCAAACTGGCTGAGGCAAGAGAATCGCTTGACCCTGGTAGACAAAGGTTACAGTGAGCCAAGATCGCACCACTACCCTCCAGCCTGGCCACAGAGAGAGACTCCATCTCAAAAAAGAAAGAAAGAAAGAAAGAAATATATTGTAGACATTTGTCTGGCATATAAAGAAGACACTTAAATCTAGTAGCTTTTTGATGGAAACTGGAGAAATCGTCCTTGGAATAAGTCAGATCAATGGTTTTTAAATGCTGCTCCTTAGAACTCTAGAGCAGTGGTCCCCAACTTTTTGTCCCTAAGGGCCAGTGTCATGGAAGACAATTTTTCCATATGGGGAGTGGTTTGGGAATGAAACTGTTCCACCCATGATCATCAGCCATTATTAGTTAGATTCTCATAAGGAGAGCACAGCCTAGCTCCCTTGGATGCACAGTTCACAATGGGGTTTGCACTCCTATGAGAATCTAATGCTGCCGCTGATCTGACAGGAGGCAGAGCTCAGGGAGTAATGCTCACCCGCGTGCCACTCACCTCCTGCTATGAGGCACAGTTCTCGTCCAAGGCCGGGGTTCGGGGATTGCTGCTCTAGAGGGATAAAGTTGTGGTTCTGCAGCCTTCCCATTGGCAGCTGCTGAAGGGAAAGGGGATACCTAGTGGGCAGAGTTCCACATTCCCAAACCCCCTTCTCAACCAGAGCAGCCCCTCTTTTGTCTATTTTATATATTGAATTTCTGTGTTGGACTGCCCCATTTTTAAAAGAAAGAAATTTTTGAAAAGAAACTCTTAGCATAGGGCAGTGCTTTTCAACTCTCCAGTTTCCAAGGCACACCTAACAGTTATTAAAACTGAGTATCTCTATAATTTAGAATATGGGCCCCTGTATTATGAGAAATACATTTGATTTAAATGTTTCTTTTAAAAACCCTGTGTTAATTGCGAAAACAATTGCTGTCCCCCACAATAGGTGCCCAGAAAGTTAACTTGCTCAAAAAAGTTCATTGGATAAATGTCCAATAAATACCTAAACTACATACATCATAACGTTTTGAAAGAATAAGTGAGATAAGTGCTGGAAAATCTTTGCTGTAAAACAATGGGTGTTATTATAATATTTATCCTGTTCCATCATCTGTATTTAATTTGTACTCCCTTATCTTTGAAATACTTTCTGCAATCTGGAAATTAAAGCAGAGGCAGGGATTGAAGGTCATCCAAACAAGACTGAAACCCATAAAGGTTTTATAGCTCTGGTGAATTAGAAAAATAATATCAAGCAGAAGGTAGAATAACAACAGGGAGAATGTCTCATAACTGTGATGATAGTGCTAGTATTGCAGCAGCTGCTGCTACTGCATACCATTAGATTACTTCATGCCAGGCACTCTGTTGAGTACTCTGATCTTTATATCACCCTGCAAGGAAGGTATCATAATCTCCATTTTACAGATGAGAAAACTGAGGCCCAGAGAGTTCAAGTAATTGCTCATTGTCACCTAGCTAGTAAGTAAAGTAACCAAGAATCTATTCTAGGTTGTCTGACTCAAAGACCAAGCCTTAAATAACTATGCTACTCTAATTGTTAGAAAGATGATAGTTGTAATAGTTCATTCTCACATTGCTATAAAGAATTACCTGAGACTGGTTAATTTATTAAGGAAAAAAAGAGGTTTAATTGACTCACAGTTCTGTAGGCTATACAGGAAGTATGACTGGGGAGGCCTCAGGAACCTTACAATCATAGTGGAAGACGAAAGGAAAGCAGGCACATACTACATGTCTGAAGCAGGAGGAAGAGAGCAAAGAGGGAGGTGCCACACACTTTTAAACAACCAGATTTTGTAAGAACTCACTCACTATCATGAGAACAGTAAGGGGGAAATCCACCTCCCTGATCCAATCACCTCCTACTGGGCCCCTCCTGCAACATTGGGGAATTACAATTCGACGTGAGATTTGGATGGGGACACAAGTCCAAACCATATCAATAGTGGACAAGATGATTCATCTGACTTTCTGAATCCACAGTTTTTCCATTAGAAACAGTAACATAATTCTATCTTCTCTGATTTAAGGAAATATAGAAATGCTTTATTGCCTAAATAAAATATTTTTAGGTGATTAAAAATTTTAGGAATTTTTTGGACGATCCCAGTTCAAGAAGGCACACAGAGCATGCATATTTGCCTACTCTTTCTTCCAAGATCCTATTGAAATAAGAATAAAGATGTATAAAGGATGAATAAGTCTATTAGAATGCTGAAACAGAAAGAGTGTCATCAGCAGAAACGTTAATGACTTGGATAAATTTCCGGAGTCAGAAAGCATGTGATCCATATAGATATACCAAAGCAGAGTAATATACAAGCCATCAACATGTAAGTGAGACAGCTTCACTCATAGTCCTTACCTAGAGAGGCTCCAAGCTTGGAGCCAATGAGTGAAAAAGAACAAACATGGACCTAGAGCAGTGATCAGGTTAGGTAACCACGGAAGAGACAAACCACAGAACAGCTGGGCCAGCCAGGCCCACCCTCCCCACTCCATATATAGAGAAGCTGTTTTCCCCCAGCTGGAGAACCAGTAAGTATATTCTGTAGAAAGCAGACTTTCTATAGGAGGGATGTGGGGCTTAAGTAGTGACAGAAGTATTGTCAAGCCTGAAAGGCTTTGGAGCCTCTACAATAAACAGAAACCCAGCTCCAGTCCAAAGTGTAGTTCCACCCTGCATATAGATAAAGTCCTTCCCCTTTGGACAATTGTAATAGCACTGAACTTGCTGGCTAGATGAAGCTTGACTGTGGCAGAGTCATCCGCTTACACAGAATCATGATCAGCCTTCCCATTCAGAAAATAGCCTTTCAAATAAACACAGCTCTTCATGAAACACATCTTGTATGACCTATATAATCAACAGAATTCTTCAATTATACATGTGAATGATCTACAAAGGATCTCCAGGCATGACGAATGAGAGGCAAGAGAAATATGGAGCTGAACACAGATCATTTCTGAAGAAACAGAAAGAACAATAAGATTAAACTTAGGTTCATCCTCAGAGAGATTTGAGAAGTTATTGCATCTATAAAACAAGTACTGGCTGCTTTGAAGGCAAAGGGGATCAATTAGAGAGCAAGAAAAAGTTATTGCAAATTTAAAATGATGGTCAAATTTTGTTTTGAAATCAATGATAAATCTAAATAGAATGAGAAAGCTGAAGACCAAATTAGGGACATGGTTGAAAAAGGGCATTTCCCAGAAGACCAGATATAAAAAGAAAAAGACATGAAAAATAGAAAAGAAAAATTACATCGGTGAAAATAGATACAGAGGCCCAGTATTTATCTTAAAGGGGTTCTAGAAACAATGCAAGGGAGAATGTAACCCAAGACACAATAAAGAAAATTGCTTTGCTCTGAAAAAAGACTCAGGTCTTTGATTTGAAAAAGCCCAACAAACGTCAAGCATTTGAATAAAATGACAGTCGCCCATACTTAGACATGTCTGTATAAATTTTGGAACACTAAAGCTAAAGAAAAAATCCCAGAGTTTTTCAGAGAGAAAAATAGATTACTTCCAAAGAACAAATACAAGATGGACAATAGAGCTTGTCCTGCAACACTGAAAGCTAGTAGACAGTAGAGTCATGTCTTTAAAATATTGAGGGAGAATGACTGGGGACTAGATGATTGGAGACTAAACAATGAAGAGTGAGGGCAAAATTGAGAAGACTGCAAGATATGCAATGATTCAGAAACTTCATGATTTATGCATCCTTAAAAATTAGTGTTATTTGTTTTTTATCTATTTTTATTTTTAAATTTAAAAATCTATTTTTAGAAACAAGGTCTTGCTCTGTTGCTCAGGCTGGAGTGCAGTGGTCCAACGATGGCTCCCTGCAGCCTCCAATTTTTGGGCTCAAGTGATCCTCTCATCTCAGCCTCCTGAGTAGCTAGGACAAGTGTGCACCACTATGCCCAGCAATTTTTTTTTTTTTTTTTTAATTACAGACAGGGTCTTGCTATGTTGCACAGGCTGGTCTCAAACTCCTGGCCTCAAGAAATCCTCCAGCCTCAGCCTCCCAAGGTGCTGAGATTACAGGCATGAGCCACCAAGCCCAGCTCTTAGTGTATGTTCTAATAGAACAAAGGAATCCAAGAAAGAGACCCAAAAATACTGGGTGCTAATCTAGACATTACTGAAATAAAATCCCAGTTTGATTGCAGCTATGTGGCAATCAGTGTGAATAGACCAGAGAACTCTGTGAAGAATGCCTTCAAGAAGAAGATAGATTCTAATATGAAATATAAAGCAACTATCTTTCCTGTTTACAAAGAAAATGAAAGCCAGATAAAAACTAAAAAAAAAATTTTTTTTAAAGCTGTACAAAGCAGTTGCTTTCAGATATGAAGTAAATGAAAATGTGGCATAGTTTTGAGTAGAGTAGGAAGAGAGCATTAATTTGATTTTGAGTTTAAAATATTTTTCTGTGAGTGGCACAAGTTTAATAAAATAGAACAATATTCCTTTTTCTCTATGGTTCAACCATGCTAACTGGTTTTACAGTAAGTGATTGTTCTAGTTATCTACTGCTACATAACACATTGCCTCAGAACTTAATGGCTTAAGACAACAATCATTTATTCTCTCTCATGGTTTCTGTGGGCAAGAAATTTGGAAGTAGCTCAACTGGGTGATGATTCTGGTGCAAAGTGTCTTGTGAGGTTGCAGTGCAATGGAGGCTGGTCCTAGAGTCATCTTGAAGGCTTCTGTGTGCACATGTCTGGTGCCTGGACGGGGAAGAAGAGAGCTGGACAGCTGAGGGCTAGGACAGCTGAGAATCCTTTGGCATCTCTCTGTGACCATGTGGCCTTCCAGCATGCAGCTTCAGTGTAGCCAGACATGGCTCAGGTCTCCAAGAAAGAATCAGGCTGAAGCTATGTTGCCTGTTATATCTGGACTAAGTCACAGAACATCAGTGGCACTGGACTTTATTAGGCCAGGTAGTCAACAGAAACCCACTGAGGCTTGAAGGAAGGGGAGTTAGATTCTAGCTCTTGACGGGAGAGTGGCAAGGCTTTGGAAGATCACGTGGGACTGAAAATACTGCTGTAGCCATTTTGGGGGATACAATCGGTCATCGTGATCACATGATCATATACTGTTTATTAGTTTGAATTTTTAAAACCAGCCTATAGATAAAATGTGGAAGGCAACCATAATATAGATCAAAATGT
Source organism: Piliocolobus tephrosceles (assembly GCF_002776525.5). NCBI lineage: Eukaryota > Metazoa > Chordata > Mammalia > Primates > Cercopithecidae > Piliocolobus > Piliocolobus tephrosceles. Next base: position 152,550,903 of record NC_045438.1, read on the forward strand.
AAATTTTACAAACCTTCAAAATATAAACAAAATTATATTACTGACATAAATGCATGGGAACGGGGGAGAAAAATATGGATGTACTCCTTATCTACTACTTGTCTCTTATCCTTTCTCTCTTATCCTTTCTCTTCCTCTCTTTCTTCAGCAAGTATTTGCTGAAGCCCTGCTACGTGCCAAGGACTTTTCCAGATGACTCCTTTTATATAGTGAGGAATCAACAGATTCTATATTTTATCACAAAACAGAAGTTTAAGTCTATCACTTAAAATTTTAAGACAAAGCCTAGAAGATTTATAACTAACACAAATTGTGAGGTAGAGAAATTCTAGAGATAGAATAGGTGAGATAAAATTTTCATCTTTGATAATGAGTAGACAAAAACACTACCTTTAACAAGTGAAGAATTTAAATAATTTAGAGAAGAGGAAATCAGTAAGTGATTTTTAAAATTTATCATACATATCGAGGTAAAGGTAAAGAGAAAACAAGATTTGAACAGACACTTCACAGGAGATAGACAAATGTCTCAACCTCATTAGTCACCAGAGAAATGCAAATTAAACCCAAAATGCAGTACCTGTACACACCTCACAGAATGCATAAAACTTGAAAGACTGACAAACCAAACCAACACAAAGCTGGTCTGAATGTGGAGCAAGGAAGACATTCATACTCTCCTGGTGAGCAAGGTAGGGATGGTAAAGAGCCAGCATAATAACCACTTTGGAAAACTATTAGTATCTACTAAAGTTAAGCATATGCTTACTTTTTAACCTAGAAATCCCCTCCTAGACATATAGCTAAGAGAAATGCCTCAAATACACCAAAAGACAGGTTCAAAAATGCTCACAGGACTGGGCATGGTGGCTCACACCTGTAATCCCAGCACTTTGGGAGGCCAAAGTGGGTGGATCACCTGAGGTCAAGAGTTTGAGACCAGCCTGGCCAACCTGGTGAAAACTCGTCTCTGCTAAAAATATAAAAATTAACTAGGCGTGGTAGCATGCACCTGTAGTCCCAGCTACTGAGGAGGCTGAGGCAGGAGGATCACTTGAACTGGGGAAGCAGGGGTTGCAGTGAGCCAAGATCACAGCATTGCACTCCAGCCAGTGCAACAGAGTGAGACTCCATCTCAAAAAAAAAAAAAAAAAAAAAAAAAAATGCTCACAGTACTATTATTAATAAGAGCCCTGAATTAGAGTTCTCCAGGGAAATAGAACCAATAGGATTTGTATATGTAGAAGGAGTTTTATTATAAGGAATTGGCTCATGTAATTATGGAGGCTGACAAGTCCCCAATCTGCCCTAGGCAAGCTGGAGACTCAGAAGAGCCAATGGTGTAAGTTCCAGTCTCAGTCTGAAGGCCTGGGACCCAGAGAGCCAATGATGCAGCTCCAGACCCAGGAAGAACTGATGTTTTGGTTCAAGTCCAAAGGCAGGAAAAAGCCAATGTCTCGATTTAAAGACCAGTAGGCAGGAGGAATTATCACTTAGCCAGGGGAGGATCACCTTTTTTTAAAAATTATTATTCAGGTGTTCAGTGATTGTCTGAGGGCCACCCACATTAGGGAGGGCAATCTGCTTTACTCAGTCTAATGATGCAATGTTAATCTCATCCAGGAATGCCCAGAATAGTGTTTAACAAAATATCTGGGCACCCCATAGCTCAGTCAAGTTGACACATAAAATTAACCATCACAAGCCTCAACCTGAAAATAACCAAAATTTCTATCAATAGTAGAATAGACAGCTTAGTTGTGGTACAGTCATACAATGAAATTGAAATAAAGATAATAAATGCAATTACCTGCACTCGTGATACAAATGCATTTTACAAACATTAGGACCAGTGAAGAAGCCAGACATGAAAGAGGTTATATAGTATGATTCCATTCATATAAAGTACAGACAGAAAAACTAAAGTGTTACAAGTCAGGACAGTTGTGGGTTTTTGTTGTTGTTCTGTTTTTTGAGGAGAGGGGAAGTTTTGAGGAAAGAGAATGTAGTCGTTGGAATGGGCATAAAGAGAAATTTGGATGTGCTGGTAATATTTTTTACCTTGACCTTCGTGGTGGTTCACTGGGGCATTCAATTTGTTATAATTCACTGAGCTCTACTCTTATGATTTGTGCATTTTCTGTATGGACAATACTTTAATAAAAACAGTTTTTAAAAACTTGATTAAAAGACAGTAATTCAGGAGCAGTTTTTAAAACATGAGCAAATATTACTTTTCTAATTCAAGAAATAATCAGAAAAGCAAAGCCTCATTAGGTCATTATCATGACAATATTGCAAAATGCAACTCAACATAAGCAAAACTATTCTTCAGTTGAATGTGCCTTTAATAAAATAGTTATTTAAAAGATTCATTATGATAAACACTCAGAAAGCACAAAACATTTTCAAGTGTGTAAAGAATCATTTATCAAAGTATTACTGCTTTGCATAAACTCGTGAACAAGTGATAGTGAAAAGATTACAACAATCTGAAAATCAGATGAAACATTTATTATAACATAGAGGGACAAGTACGTAAATTTTACTAAAATATGTTCTTTCATTGTTATTTTATCTACAGCATATGTTCTTTCTCCAAATTAAACCAATTTAGAAACTACAAAAAAAAAAAAAAAACCTTTAGGATAATAACAGTTAACAGAATTAACTTTAGTCAGCAGATACAGTCAAGCAGCAGAAATACTGGAAAATGCAGTAAACCAGTTGTGCAAATTACAATGATAAACACCTTCATTTAGAAAATGTAAGATGTGTTATTTGGATCAAACATTGTCTTTGCTTATCATTATTATGTTTTTGTCTTCAACTTTAAAGATTTAAGGATATTTAATGTTGGAAATGTGTTTGTGTTGTATAAAAACTTTCTTTCAAAGATTGGAAGGCAAAAGAAAATGAACAAAACAAGTTAGGGTATATGTGTAATTCATTTAAAAATCATTTGAAATCATTTTTTAAAAAATTTGTACAAATGTAAAAGGTACAAGTGTAGTTTTGTTACATGGATATATTATGTAGTGATGAAGTCTGGACTTTCAGTGTAACGTTCACCTGAATAATGTACACTGTACCCATTAAGAAATTTCTCATCCCTCACCCCCCTACCCTCCCACCTTTCAGAGTCTCCAATAATTATTATTCCATACTCTGTGTTCATCTGTAAACATTATTTGGCTTCTGCTTATAAGAACACATGGTGTTTGACTTTCTGTTTCTGAGTCGTTTCACTTAAGATAATGTCCTCCAGTTCTACCCATGTTACTGCAAAAGACATGATTCATTCTTTTTTATGACTGAGTAGTACTCCATGGTTTGTACGTATGTGTGTCTGTGTGTGTGCACATATGTGTGTGTGTATGCATAACAAGGACATTGAAAGTCAAAAATATGTATATATATGTATACATATATGTAACATTTTCTTTATCCAATCATCTGTTGATGGACACTTAGGTTGAGAGAGAAGGTATTATGCAGACCAAATTAATTTTTGCCTTTGTTATAATATTTAATGTAAAGAATATTTTATAGCAAAATTAAGGGACAGTACAAGAGCTTCTTAAGCATATAACAGAAAATTGAAAAAAGAATAAGATATTAGCACTTTCTAAAACAAAGACCATCTTTTCTCCCACTTTTAACTTGTGAAAGTGGCAGTATATTGATTGGTTCATGTGGAATAGTAATATTGCAATTTTCCATAAATACTCCTTGAACAACAGATAATAAACTAAAACCAAGTTCTTCATTTTTCAACAACTTAGTCTCTGATGGAATAGACTTTATAATAGTGTCAGGGGAACCACAGGCTAAGTCAACATTTGCTCAGTGAGGAATCCTATAGCTGTCCATGGCATTCTGGAGTGCTTGACCAGATGCAGAGTCAATAGGTCAAAGTGATTGACTCATACTTGTGGAAGATAAGCCTGTGCAGATCTGTCCTTTGGCTTCCAGGGTTCAGGTTAAAACAATAAAATACCTGTACTCTGACCCTCTTTATTCTGTGTCATGTTGGAGAAGGGAGCGGGGTGAAGTTTCTCTGGATTCAGCCTTCATTCTGGAACAGGGTGAAAGGTGAGTCTTGGACATATTTTCCAAAGGCATCAATTACACAAAAATTTCCAAGGAGTATAAGTCATAATCTTAGGAGAACAGCTTGAGCAAATTAATCCAAGGTGGAGGAGCTTCTATCTTGTTTCCCTCTCAAAGTTCTGAGGGGGCTGAGCAGCTGATGGGAACTCTAATTTTGCCTCTTGGGTGTCTCAGTGTCCCCATTACTCCCAGCATGCCAGGCACAGTAAGAATGAAGAATTTTCTCTTTCCCTCTCCATATCTGCTCCTTTAAGTTCTCTGGTTAAATAGAGGTAGGGGAGGAATAAGCAGGGCTGGTATTTAACCAACAAGCGCTCCCCTATCGATTGTTTACCTCCCACCAGTGGTCAGATTGGTCAATGTCCTCCCTGTTATGTATTTTTTAAATATTATCCCTGGGAATAAACAACCTTTTACAGTGGCCACTCCTCTCTGCCTTCTGTTTTTTGTTTTTTTGTTTTGTTTTGTTTTTTTCTGGGTTTTTTTTTTTTTTTTTTAATTTTGAGACAGGGTCTCACTCTGTTGCCCATGCTGGAGTGTTGCCATGAGCAGTGGAACGATCACAGCTCACTGTAGCTTCAATCTCCCAGGCTCAAGTGATCCTCCCACCTCAGCCTCCTGTGTAGCTGAGATTACAGGTGCCTGCCACCACACTGGGCTAATGGGTTTTTTTCATCTTTGTATAGACAGGGTTTTGCCATGTTGCCTCGGCTGGTCTGGAACTCCTGGGCTCAAGCAATCCCCCCTCCCTCTGCCTCCCAAAGTGCTAGGATCACAGGTATGTGCCACCACACCCAGCCAGCCTTCTGTTCTTGAGTAGCTGTGAGATAAAACTGTTCGCTAAGAAATAAAGGAGAGAACTCTTTACTGAAGTTTTTGAAATGAAAAATCACCTAGCTTACCAAAGTAGGAGTATAAAGCAGATCTGGAGTTAGTGGGGCTGGTAGGAAGTCCCTGAAACACAGAGGACAGCCATGGGGGACTAGGACACAGCAGTGGTTCTCGACCTGGGTTGCACATTGGATCACATGAAGCTGACTGGGGCCTGGGCAACAGGATTTGTAAAACTTTCCCAGGTGTTTTCATGTGCTGCCCAGGTGGAGAACTACTCTGCAGAGGTATCTTGGCAGAGGGAAGATTGAGAACCACAAATTAGAATAGACGTATAAAGACATGTCTGACCAAAGAAATCTCAAACACGTAGGCAGCAATGCCTTAGAGACACAGATTCATGACAAGGGCATGGGTGCCTTTTCAATAATTATACTGTAGCTTGTGGTTAAGGCTATGATAAAAGGAAGCCAAGGAAGTCCAGTGAAAGCAAAGATAAATCCTTTCAACACAAGGTGGAATGATCAGTACTTAGAGAAAATAATCAAAGGGTACTTTTAAAATTATATTCTTAAAAACTCTTTCATCTTTAAAGGATTTTAGATTTACAGCAAAATTGGGGAGCTACAGTTTGCACATATTCCTTTCCCAGTTTCCTGTTATTAACATATCACTGTGGTCCATTTGCTACACTCCATGAACTGATACTGATGCATTCATGTTAACTAAAGTCCATATTTTATTCAGATTTCCTTAGTTTATAGTTAATGTCTATTTTCTGTTCCAGGGTCCTCTCCAGAATGACACGTTACATTTGGTCATTGTGTCTCCTTAGGCTCTTCATGGCTATGACATCTTCTCCGACCCTTCTTGTTTTTGATGATCTTGATGGTTTTGAGAAATGCTAGGTATTTTGTAGGCCGTCTCTCAGTTGGGACATGTCTGATCTTTCCCCTGATGGTTATATGTGGTGGTGAATTTTAGGGAGGAAGACCACAGAGGTGAAGTGCCATTTTCATTGCATCATATCAAGGCCACGCACTACCAACACGACTTATCACTGTTGATATTGACCTTGATCTCCTGGCCGAAGGGATGTTTGTCAGGTTTCTCTACTGTAAAATTACTCTTTTTTTCCCCTTTCCAAACTTTGGAAGGAAATCACATGCATAGCGTCCACTTAAGAAATGAGGAGTTAAGTTCCTTGTTATTGAGGGAGGAGTATCTACATCAATTAAAGAATGATACATAGTTGTGTTTGCAGCCACCAACCAAATGCACAGAACCTTTTCCCAATCCAGCCAGGCCCTATGGTTGAGGTCGGGCTTTGCAATATTATTAATCCTCTAACAACTAGAACCTGACCACCTCTGACTCGACGCGCTGCTGTGGGTCCCATTTTTTCTGTCACCTTCCTTCTGCAGCCCCAGCATTCTCACCACAGGGCAAGGTGGAGAATCTGGGATTCAGAACCCAAAAATGAAAACACCATAGAAAATGGTGGGAGGCACCATGTCATGGATTGAATTCTGTCCTTACCAAAATTTATATGTTGACGTTTTTGACTCCCAGTACCTCCGAATGTGATCTTATTTGGAAGGAGGGTTGTTGAAGATGTGATTAGTTAAGATGAGGTCATACTAGAGTAGGATGGGACCTCATTCCAATATAACTGGTATCCTTATAAAAAGGGGAAATTCAGGCATAGAGACACACACATAGGGAGAATGCCGTGGGAACATGAAGACAGAGCTCAGCATGATGCATCTACAAGCTAAAGAACGCCAAAGAGGACTAGCAAACCACCAAAGTGGGGAAGAGGCCTGGACAGACCTTCCCTGGAGTCTTCAGAGGGAGCATGGTTTGGGCCACCTTGATTTTGGACTCTGGCCTCCAGAGCTGTGAGAGAATAAATTTCTCTTGTCTTTATTTCTCCTTAATAATAATATAACCATAGGAAACTGACTCCAAAGACCTTCCTCCCCATTACAAAGGGATATAAAACTTTTTTTTTTTTTTTGAGTTATAGTCTTGTTCTTTCACCCAGACTGGAGTACAGTGGCACAATCTCAGCTCACTGCAACCTCCATCTCCTGAGTTCAAGCTATTCTCATGCCTCAGCCTCCCGAGTAGCTGGGATTATAGGTGCACTCCATCACACCTGGCTTTTTTTTTTTTTTTTTTTTAGTAGAGACAGGCTGGTCTTGAACTCCTGACATCAAGTGATCTGCCCACCTTGGCCTCCCAAAGTGCTGGGATTATAGGTGTGAAGCACTGTGCCCAGCCTCAAAGGGATATAAAACCTTGTTAAAAGCCCATTTAGTTGATTCCAGGGCCAAGGTAAATTCCGTGAACACTTGTCCATTACCTTATTCAATGAATGTCTACTGAGAGCTGTGCTGTGCTCAGAACCCATGAGAACCCTGATGAGCTGTAGAACCTTAAAGGCCCAGCCATTAGGTTGGGGACAGAGACATTGCAGAGACAGTGTGGCATTTTATTTTATTTCCTGCAGCTCTTACATTTCAGGTTCTGTATCTAGTAAGTGTGGTTAGTGTATTTCTCACTCACATAGGATCAAGTACAAGGATCTTTTAGATCAGTGTCCCTGGAAAACAGTCCCCGAGACTGAGATTTGTGTGAGGGAGTGAGTGCACACTGAGGAGTCAATGTTCTTAGGAACGAGACCTGTAGGAAAGCAAGGGAAGGAGAACTGGGCAGAAATCAAATTGTGATGTAGCCGCAATAAAGATCTCAGCCCATCCTATGCGGAGCTCTGGAGGAGGGATGACCCTTGAGCGTTGTCTTACTTGAGGCAAGGGGACTGGGCCTTTATACTCCTGCACTGGCCAGTCATTAAATGGAGAAAGTGCCCAGCAAAGGACCTAACTGTGGACCAGGCAGCCTGCTTCAGGCAAAGCTTGAGGAGAGACTTGCCATGAGCTCTCAGCAGCCAACACTCCCAGCAGCTGGAAAAGTAAGTGCTTCAGTCCTGAGCAGAATTCTGGATAATGCACCACAGCATTCATGTCAAAGGACATCCTTTTCTGGATGCAAAAATAAACATTTATTGGCCAATAGTTATTAAGCACCTAGTGGAATTAGCAGACTAAAGGTAACTAAATCAGCTCCCTAAAATGTCTTGCTGGAAGGCCATAAACACAGAGATAGGCAATGCTTAGGTTGGAAAAATCAGAATGGGGATTGTCAGTTAACCCTAAGAAAGGTGGCACAGAATCAAATAGACCAGGAACAAACACTGGGTGCATTAACTCCTAGATTTCACAGAAGCAAGTTGATGTGCTCTGTCTTTCATCAGGGAAACTGGCCCTGAGCACAGTTGTGAAATAGACATTGTAGGGCAAGCGGCTATTTCTTTTGGCACCCAGCCAAGCACCTGATCCTTTGTAAACTACGCTGTGCTGCTCAGTGAGCCTGGGTTCCTCCTGAAGGTAACAGCCCCAGAGCTTTAGCAGAACTGTGGTTGGCTTGCAGGAGCTTCTCCCACATGGAATGAATCACGAGCATGAAAAGTTACCCATACAGTGCTGCTGGTGGCTCCTGCCTGTAACTTACAGCCATCAAGGAAGACAGTGCCTGCTTTCTAATTCCATGGAAAGCCATAACCCCTACACCAGGGCCAGCCTCTCCTTCCTGTCTGTAGAAGTTTCCCAGAACTGCCGTAACAAATTACCCCAAACCAGATGGCTTCAAATAACAGCAATGTACTCTGTCACAATACTGGAGGTCAGAAGTCCAAGATCAAGGTGGCGGGGGGCCATGCTCTCTTCAAAGGCTCTAGGGGAGAATCTTTTCCATGCCGTTCTCTTAGCTGCTGGCATTGATGGCAGTCCTTGGCATTCCTCGGCTTGTGAACGTGGTACTCCGATGTCTGCGTTCATTGTCACAAGGCATTCTCCCTGTCTCCACATCTCTACTCCTCTTCTAAAGACAATGATTATGCTAAGTAGGACCCACTGTACTTCAGTATGATCTCGTCTTAACTTGATGATATCTGCAAAGATCCTATTTCCAAATAAGGTCATATTCACAAGTACTAGGGATTAGGACTTCAACATATCTTTTGGGGGGAACACTTTAACTCATACATTATCTAAGGCTATGCTGCCTACTCTAATTCACTAACATGTACTAGTAGGAATCTTGACAATTTCTTCAGAGCTTCTCAGCGTAATGTCTTCATTTTTATACTTTAGCAAAAAATCAAAATCCTGTGGCTCAACTTCTGAGATGTGTTGTATAAATAGGCATTGAGAATAATCTTACTGCAGGTAATAGGACCAAGATGAGCCAAGGTGAAAGAAAAGGAAAGGTATTTTGAGATATCTGGGGTCTCAGTGGAGTCTCTCCAATAAAAGGTACCAGCTTCACCTATTCTTGGGCAAATTCCACTTATTAATTTTACTGGTTGAACAGATTATATCACTAATTAGACCAAGATTTGACCTTGATTCAGAACTACCATTCCTAGACTATAAGCCTAACCCTCACTGGCCTTGTCACAAAGAGAAAACTGCTCAAAGAGGCCAGTGCAAAACCCATCCTGGCCACTGAATCAACCAAGCCAAGGATCTTCTGATGAGATTGGGTCACAGAAGCCTCCACACTGATGAAGGATTTCATCCTATCCTCAGCAGTCTAACTTTAACACTGTCACATTTTTATGTTTTTAAATAGAAATGATGATGAGCGACTCCAGCCAACCACGCCTTAATAGGAACCACTGTGAAACTGACACTAGAGGTTGGTGAGGGGTGCTGTAGATTTCAGAAAAAGTGAAAACGTGAAACAGAGCAGGGACTCCCCTCTTAGGGACCTGTGCCCACCCCCCAAGCATGGAAATGAAGGAAAATCTTGAGTTTCTTCCAGTGAAATTCTAGGTACCTAGCTAGCCCAGAGAAGTAAATAAGCAACTTGATAAGCAAGAAGGTAATTGTAGCCTAAAACGATAGCCATGGAAGCTAGAAACGTGGGATGTTTGGTTCCCCTATAGAAACTAAAGATAATATCTTAACACATGTTTCCAGAGTTGCTTTTCAGAAACCTGACCCTGATCAAAGGAATCTGCCCACCATAGACCTCAGATAAGGGGGACCTAGGGATTGAACTCCGAGCCCCATTCTTTGTTCTAAATTTCTTCCTGAGGGACCTGAAGAAAGTCACACTCACGGGCTGGAGTCAACGTTCTTTTCTGCTGACCCCAAATTTTTAAACAAAGTTTTTGCAAATCAGAAAATCCTTGAATCTACCTATGACTTATAGCTACCCCCCAAAATATCCCACCCCTTTAGGCTGAAACCAAGGAGTAAGCTCCATGTATTGATTTATAATTGTACCTGTAACTTCTGCTTTCCTGAAATGTGACCCTAACCTACAAGCCGTCAAGGAGGTCAGGATTTAAGCGTTAGCTGCATAGTCCTCCTTGCTTGGTTCCCAATAAATAAACATCTTTCTTTCTCCTGCTGCAAAACTTGGTGTGGATATCTGGTCTTACTGCACCGGGCAAACAGACCTTAGTTTAGTTCTAAAAAAAAAAAAGGACTCACATTTATATTTTGTAGATGAAAGACTGAGGAAGAGAAAATAATCAGTTGTTTTTAAATTGGATTTCACGTGTAATTTCAGACCTGCTTAACTACTGCCTGAAAAGTATTCAAAGAGATGAAAGTACAGAAGAATTCTAGCCTAAAGCCCAACAGTAACCGTGGAGAGTCTAGGAACCAACTCATCAGCCCTGTCAGAGCCCATCAAAGATGAGATGTCTTCCAATTGTGGCGAGGTTCATGATTGTCTTGAAAACCAAAACACAAAGACCACAGAGAGAAGTATGGCAGCTGAGCGAACTGTGAACGGTTCTGCAGGTTAACCAGAGTTGGAGTATAATTCCGTCTCTCATAAAGTGGAGCTGCTTCAGACCTTTCTGAGGAGCAGTGGAGTGTAATGGCCAGATCAAAAATCCCAGTTCTAAAACTGCCCAGACCTTGGGCAAAGAAATTACTTAATATCTCAGAACCTAGTTCTCTCATCTATAAGATGAAATTATTAATATCACAATATGTATTCTCATAGGATTGCTGTAAGAATTAAATGGGGGTACAATATGCTAAATGTTTACTATTATGTATATACCACATGCTAGATATGCAGTTGCTGTTCCCGCCATGTACAAGATAAAGCACCTCTGAATTAGAAATGTTTGTATCTGTTGCATCTTTAATCCAGCTCATAGACATGTCTACCACCTGGAAACACAGTTGCCTTGTCCAGTACAGTTAACTCGAGCACTGTGGATCTGAGATTGTTGCATGGTATTAGGTTAAATCTAGAAGTAAACGGAGGCTCATCACCAATGGGTGTCGGAATTCTCATATTCCTCAGGTAAAGAATAAAAAGGTAGCACAGCTCCAAAAGACTTAACCTCATTCCCGATATGAATGCATGCCACGTGACAAGGTCAGAGCAATATGGTTTCACATAGGTAAATGTAAATACCAACTAAAACAAGTAAATAAAGAAAGGGGAGAAAATAACCTTTGTTCTTATTGTTTTCCCTTTTGTGTTTTAGTTCCAAATTTTTTGAGGGTCTTCTGGCTCTGGTGACTTAGGGTAGAAGGGACAACTCAGAGAGCTCCAAGAGGACATAGAAGAGCCTTGTCGCCTCGTGAGGCATTGGCTACCAAAATACTTAGTTACTAACTCCGTGCTTTTAGGGGGAAATTTGGAATTATGTCTGAAGAAAGCAGCAGAGGAGATCTGCATTAGATAGGATGCTGGCACTGAAATTTGGGGACTCTCCTTTACTTTTCAAGGTTTAGAATTACCCAATAGGGCTTCCCTTCTCACCTTACTAAAAAGACTCATTGCACAGCCTGATTTTGAAAATTCTTTCACATTTAATCACCTAGGAGTCAGGACCTCTAGAGCAGATCAGAACATTTGCAGGACAGTAATGACCATTTCCTGTTCATTTTTTGACTCTGCAATGAAGGCTTTTGTTTCCGTAACTTTTCCTGCCATTGGCAGCCCTTACACACACAGACACACACACACACACACACACACACACACACACACGGACACAGTCTTTCTCTCTCTAAGGGCTTAAAGTCAGCCTCTACTCTTTGTTGAGGGAAAGAATACAGAGAGAGGGAGAGAGATCAGCTTCATAGTCCTCCTTGCTTGGTGCCCAATAACAAACGCCTTTCTTTCTCCTTCTGCAAAACTTGGTGTGGATATCTTGTCTTACTGCACTGAGTAAACAGACCCTAGTTTCATTCTAAAACAAAAGGACTCACATTTATATTTTGTGGATGAAAGACTGAGGGAGAGAGAGAGAGAGACTGACTGACTGACTTTAACCCCTCCCTCAACTCTAAAATGTTTACTTGAAGCAGTTGTTGTCAATCTTGGCTACACCTTAGAATCACTTGGTGATTGAAAATCAGCTTTTAAAAATCCTTATTTCCAGGGCACATTCCAGACCAATTAAATCAGAGTCCCTAGGTGTGAGACCCAGGCATGGTTGTTTTTTAAAGCTCACAGATGACTCCAATGTGCAGGCAAGGTTGAGGTCCTAGTAAACTATAGCACAGGGAACAGCCAGCCTGTGTGGGCTTAGAGATTGTCGATGGCCAGTCCTTAGAGCACAGGAGTCTTTTTGGTTCTCCAGAACTCCTGTTATGGGGCCAGGACATCTTGGGTGGGCACCATAGTGAATATATTAGTCCACTTGGACTGCCATAACGAATACCACAGACTGGGTCACAACAGAAATGTACTTCCTCAGAATTCTGTAAGCTGGAAGTTTGAGATCAAGGTACCAGCATGATGAGTTTCTGATGTGGGGTTCTTTTCCTGGTTTACAGATGGATACCTTCTTACCTTGTCTAGCATCTCATCTTATAGGTTTTCTTATGGGATCGATCAAGTCAGGGTCCCACTTTTATGACCTCATTTAAGCTTAAATCCTTCCTTAGAGGTCCCATTTTTAAAGACAGCCACACTGGGAGTTAGGATTTCAATATGTGAATCTGGAAGATGCAAACATTCAGTCCCTAACAGTAGCCACAGACCTAACAGAATCTCTGGCCAATCAAGTTTATGTAGGCGGCATATGTTCCTGCTACCCATAGTGTGGCTGGTGACCAGCAGCAATTGTGTTCTCTGTGAGCTTGATAGAGATGCAGAATGTTGGGCCCCAACCCAGCCGGACCTACTGTGCTAGAATCTGCATTTTCACATGATCCCCATGTGATAGGTTTGTGCATTAACGTGTGAGAAGCACTGCAATGGACTTTCTTCAGTCCTAGCACCTCTTCTGATTCTCAGAAACTTTAGTAGATTAGTCTGCTGAAACCTGTTTCCTGGATCTCAAAGGAGGGCCCAAGGTTTCTCAGCTTTGTGGGCAATGGAAAATAAATCTCCTGGCTGGCGAGGCACAGTGGCTTGCGCCTGTAATCCCAGCAATTTGGGAGGCTGAGACATGAGAATCACTTGAGCCCAGGACTTCAAGGCCAGCATGGGCAACATAATGAGACCCCATCTCTACAAAAAATAAAAAATTAGTTGGGCATGGTGTGCACCCAGGTACTCGGGAGTCCCGCGTGCTCCGGAGGCTGAGGTGAGAGGATCACTTGAGCTCTGGAGATCAAAGCTGCAGTGAGCCTTGATCACACCACTGCACTCAGCCTGAGTGACAGAGCAAGACCTTGTCTCAAACAAACAATCAAACAAAATCCCTCTTAGCTATTGAATCTGAGGATTCAAGGTGAAAAGTCTGGAGTGACTCTATTGCTATCCACTCAATGCTCATCTTCCTTTTGCAGACTATCACCCTCCTCCCCTTTCCTTTATCCTCCGAGGATTTATTCTATGAAAAACAATCAAAATTAATGTTGAGCTAGTTGCAGCAAGAACTTCTGATAAATCTTACCTAAAATTTCAGTCCACTCCCACTGGTTGAGCAAGAGGCTGGTACTTCAGGGGCTCCTTCCTTTCAGGACCCAAGAGAGGCATGAAAAGGGCAGAGGGGAGATGAGGGCAGAGGGGAGATGAGAGTGTATTCACAGACCCACTGGCTCCAAGGACGAAACTGCAGTGACAGGGGCAGTCACTGGGTTCTGGGTTGGGTGAGGCTTTTAAAAGAAAGTGGGTGTGAGCAGTAGGATCATGGAGCTAAGGAGTCCTCCACACCTGTCTCGTCACAACCATTGTCTTGATACAGGTGCCAAGCAGATTAAATCTCTTTAGTAATTCAGTGTTTGTCAGTCATGAAATCTTGGAGAGGACTGGACAGTTAACACTAATGTCATTTTGGGGAAATCCAGGAAGACCCACTGGCACACCAAAAGTCATCCATCTAATGTGGATATCCCAAATCCTGCTATTACAGAGTCTTCTCTCCTTCCCTTGAAATTTAAAAGCATGGAGAATCCCTTAAGGTGAATAAAAATTTTCAGCTGTTTCCTCTGTGACAGGAAAAAGGGATGAGAGCATCTTGGATTTCTTTCTTTTTTTTTTTTTTTTTTTTGACGGAGTCTCACTCTGTCACCTCAGCTCACTGCAACCTCCGCCTCCTGGATTCAAGTGAGTCTCCTGCCTCTCCTCTGAGTAGCTGGGATTACAGACACATGCCACCATGCACAGCTAATTTTTTTGCATTTTTATTAGAGATGGGGTTTCACCATGTTGGCCAGGCTGATCTCGAACTCCTGACCTCAAGGTAATCTGCTTGCCTCGGCCTCTTAAAGTGCTGGGATTACAGGTATAAGCCACCATGCCCAGCCCCTACAGTACCTAGTATTCCCAGGTGGTCTCCCATCCAAGTACTAACCAGGCCCAACCCTTCTTAGCTTCTGAGATCAGACGAGATCGGGTGTGTTCAGGGTGATATGGCTGTAGACAGATTTCTTGAAACAAGGTTTGGGTGGGAGGCAGGGAGACAACAAGATCCCAAAGACAAACTTCACCTGCCATAGAATGCTGCCTATGACTACATCAGGATCTGCACTTGGGTTCTGAAGGAGGCCACCTCCCAGAGAGTAGGTACCTGCATCTTATGAGGACTCCATTCCAGCCTTGGTTTGCTCCAGACTACCCACACCTTTTAGAGGTTTTGGTCAATTCTGCTGTTCACCTCTATACTCCCTATAGACTGCTCCAAGCCACCACCAGGAGATGCAGCGTTTGCGAAGTTAAACTACTGGGTAGGTCCGTCTTACCAGGGCAAATTATAAACTGTACACACACACGTGTTTGCATACACATACACAATTTTGTCCAAATTATTATTTTTTTATTGCATAAAGGGCAGTCCCAAAGGGAAAAATGATCACAGAAGGGTATGTCTGCCCTGTTACGTGGCCTTGGTGGTGTGGTGCCCCATTGTTGAGAAAGAAGGGGAATTCCTACATTAGACTTCCTTTTGACTCTAAAGCAAGAGAAGTGTGAATATATAAGCCTTGAGACAATGAGCCCACACCCTCTTAGATTTTATCACAGACCAAAAAAAAAGGAAACAATGCATTTCATTCAGAACAACAATGGATCTGATCCAATAGCTTGAGAAGGGGACATTTCAGAAGAGCAGAGGCTCATGGGACCTACCAAGGACACAGAGGACACTTTAGCTCTCATCAGAGTCACAGGGAGCAAGAGGGGTGTAGCCCACTGCTGGGTGCATACAGCACAACACTAGTGAGTAACGGAGAGAAAGCAGGATTACTCTATCTATTCACTTTCTATTTTCTCTACCAAGGGAAATAAACTTCAAAGTAGAAAGGATAAGATGAGCATTATTAAGAAAAAATAGGTCACACGATAG
Organism: Piliocolobus tephrosceles; assembly: GCF_002776525.5. Lineage (NCBI taxonomy): Eukaryota > Metazoa > Chordata > Mammalia > Primates > Cercopithecidae > Piliocolobus > Piliocolobus tephrosceles. Next base: position 152,566,690 of record NC_045438.1, read on the forward strand.
TAGGAGGATTTCAGCCTTAAAGACTTCAAATTGTCAGCTTTGTGGGGCCTTTTAGCTCAGCTGGAACTACATTTCCCAGAATCCCCTGCCCTGCATGGTTCCAGGCAAGGGCACTGCAAAGAGACATTTGCATCATAGTTGGAAGCAGAAAGGGAAGTAGGAGCCACGTTCTTTCCCCACTCTGAAGGTGGGAGCAGGATCATCAGGGCAGCTGAGTCATGTCACTGATCTGCTAGTTCATGTTATGGGCCTGCAGAAGCAGCCAGATGGTCCACTCCTCCAGCTCTCAGACCCAGTTAGGGCATGGTTAGGTCCATGAGCCAAAGGGGCCAGACATGGAGACAGTGCGAGGCAGAAGGGGGCTCCAGTCTGTCCTCACTTCCCTGCTCTGCATCTGCCTTGCCACCCTGCCCTGCTGCCCTGCAGAATTCAGACTCAAACACCAGATGTAAGACAAGTGTCCACAAGTGCCTGAAGTCAAATCCCTAGAATGAATTCTTGATTCCACCTAGTATTTGTGTTTCAGTTTGAACCCCAATGGATATAGATTATAACCCAAGGAACTAGAGAAGTTGCAATTGTAATGATGAACTTCTTTTGATTTTATTTCAGAAGTCAGCTCAGCATAGAAGAGATGAGCATGTGTACTACTTTCCAAAAGAGGATGTGGATTCAGAAAACTACTTATTTTGATGGGTCAGTAAGAAAACAAACAAACAAAAAAAACAAGTCTATAAACTATTTAGAGGTTTATTCTGAGCAAATATGAGTGACCATGGCACAGAGAACAGTATCAACAGGTTCTGAGAAAGTATGCCTGAGGTGGTCAGGTAACAGTTTGGTTTTTATGTTTTAGGGATACAGGAATTGTAAGTAAAATCATAAATCAATGCATTAAAGGTGTACATTGGTTCAGCCTAAAGAGGTGGCATGTTTTGAAGGTGAAGTGAGGCTGACAGGTCATAAGCGGATTCAAAGATTTTCTGATTGGCACTTGGTTAAGAGTTAAGCTTTGTAAAGCCTTGAAGTCAGTAGAAAGAATGCTTGAGTTCCAAGGGGAGTTGTGGAGACCAAAGTTCTTGTTATGTAGGTGAAGCCTCCAGGTAACTGCTTTCAGAGAGAATAGGTGGTAAATGTCTCCTTTTAGACCCTTAAAGAGGTCAGATTCTTAATCTCCTCTAGATGTGGGAAAGGCTGGACCGTATTAAGCAAGATGGTCTGCAATTCTCTGCAGTTCCCCACAAAAGATAGCTTCGCAGGGCCATTTCAAAATATGTCCAATAAATATATTTGGTAGTAAAATATTTTTATTTCCTTCAGTGTCTGCTCTCTGCCATGTGATGCTACTCCAGAGTCAGGTTGGAATTTGGAATTTTATTGCCACAAGGAGTCTGTTGTGTCAGTCTCATGATGTCTGCTTTAATGTTAATGCTGGTCAGTGGTGCCTGAGCTCCTAAATGGAGGGAGTACGATGAAGTGTGTCTAACCTCTGTTTCCATCGTGGCCAGGAATTTGGTTTTCAGACTTCTCTGGGATTCCCTTGGCCCAGAGGGGGATTCATAATCAGTTAGGGGGCTTAGGATTTTATTTTTGTTTTACAGATTTTAGTCCCCCCAAATTCTCAAATAGAATTTAAACCTATAGATTATGAAAAAAGGAAAAAATTAACATGATGATAATTAGACACAAACATGGATTTATTACAGATAAATTTTGTCTAACTCATTTGACTTGGGGTAAGAGTGTTAAGATAGTATATCAGAAGAATTATATAGTTATTACTATAACCACAGTACCCTCAAGGAATTTAACAAAAATTTTCTCACATTCTTCTTAAATATAGACTAGATTCTAGTTATGTAAAATGTATAGCATGGACTGGGTGCAGTGGCTCATGCCTGTAATCCCAGCACTTTGGGAAGGCAAGGCAGGTGGATTACAAGGTCAGGAGTTCAAGACCAGCCTGGCCAACATGGTGAAACTCCATCTCTACTAAAAATACAAAAATTAGCTGGGCGTGGTGGCACATGCCTGTAGTCCGAGTTATTGAGGAGGCTGAGGCAGGAGAATTGCTTGAACCTGGGAGGCGGGGGTTGCAGTTAGCAAAGATCACACCACTGCACTTCAGCCCGGGTGACAGAATGAGACTCCATCTCAAAAAAAAAAAAAAAAAAAAATGTATAGCATGATGTGAGAAGAAACTGCCAGATGCTCAAGCTGACATCTATTATCTTCTACTCCCTTCATAACAGAATCCCAATGTTTTCAAGTCTTCCTAAAAGGAAGGGGTCTCATTGAAACTGCCTTTGCAAAAATTGTAACAGTGAGAAAATTATGGCAGTGGGGAGATCTGACCTAGCCAACCCCATCTTGCCTTTTGCCTTCAAGCTGCCCTTAGTTATTCCTGGGCTTAGGCCAAGCTAACTTTGGATGACATTTAGTTTTCAGTTTTAATGATAATAGCCCTTCCCCAAAATTCAACTGCCTTTGTAAAGCTAATGAGAGACTACCAGTCTAGGAAGATAGAGGAGCCTGAATTCTGCTAAAGTGTAGACATGAAGGATTGCCAGCCATTGTTCTGGAGATCACAGGCTATGCAAGTTCCCCTATTACTCCTGCAGATAACATCACTATTGTAGAACCTAAGATTGGCCCTTTAAGATATCTTTTCAGGTTTTTTGCAGGTCTGACAATCGTTGGCTCCACCTGGACCCACTAACCACTCCTGTGACCCCACCAGAATGACTGAGTGCATAGGAGGACCTTTTCCCACACCCCTATGATTGCACCCCCAACCAATCAGAGCAAGCACCCATTGCCTAGCCATCCCCACCCCTTAGCCCAAACTATCTTTGAAAAACCCTGGCCCCTAAATTTTCAGAGAGATTGATTTGAGTAAAAACTCAGTCTCCCAAGTGGTGTGGCCAGCTTCATGTCTTTTCTTTATTTTTTATTTTGCAATGCCATGGTATGATTTTATCTGTACACTAGGCAGGAAGAATCCATTGAGCAATTATACCCTTTGCCTCTATCCTTCTCCTTCCTATTGGTTAGATTAGGGATGTTAATGGCTGGAGCTCCAGCAGCTATCTTAACCCATTGAGTGGTCTTAAGATCATGTTATGAAGCTGAAAGAAAGTAGTTGCTATACCAGTTTTGTACTGCTGCTTTGAAGGTTTACTTTAAGTGAGAAAGAACTAAATTTTATCTTATTGATTGATTGATTGATTTTATGTTATATGCAGCTGAACTTAACCCTGATACTGAATGTAAACGATGCTATTGTGTTAAAAAGTATGTCTCAGACTAGAGGAGGATTTCCAATGACTTTGCATTTGGCCAGTATTTTTATTAGTTCACTTAATAAACACATGAAAGATGTTGCTATATTTGCAGACGAAAAATCTTGGAGGCACAATTATATTTTAAATAATAGGTAAGTATTAAAAAGAGATCACAAGAGAGGGGAAACATGGGTCAAAACTAAAAAGATAAAATTTCGTAAGGATAGATATGAAGTCTGGCTTAGGGCTAAAAAATGACTACTGCTTGTTTGCAAGTTGAGAGAACCTGCCTGAGAACTCTTAACATTCAAAATAAGCAATATAAATACAGACTTCCACTATCCTCTATGCTAGTATCACGTTAACACAGTCCTGGATATTACATTTTCTAAAAGGTCATTGTTGGTTCAGAGTGATGACTTGAATGCACATGTTCATCTCTTCTCCCTCCTGGACCTTGGTGTAGCACGCAGAGCTGTGCATGCATATTTTTTGTTTGTCCTTTTTAATGGTATACGCTGGTGTTTTCTGGTCTTTCGTCAATTGGGACACACCTATTAACTTGCTGAGTTTGAGTCATCCATTTACTCATAAATTCATTCATTCATTTAACACTTGTTGAGCTCCTATTATGTGTTCTGCCTTGAGACTATATTGATATGTTAGCACCTGGCCACAGAGGGCACCAAGGATGAATAACAATAGTATTTATGAAGGAAGACTCTTGGCTTCCCCTCTAATCACGCTTCTTACAACCCTAATCCTGGAGGCATCAGAAATAGTGGAGAGGAGATAGGAAAGCAACAAACCACCCTCTACTTCTCTGCTGCCGGTCCCTGGTCTGAAGGTCCAGTCTGAGCTGTGGAGGAGAGAGAAGCATTGAATCAAATGTAAGACTGAAACTTAGATCTCATACTAAAACAGGCCTTTGAACGTTTAAAAGATTTTGGCTGATATGCTGGAAAAAAGAAAAAAACAAAAAACAAAAACCGTCTGCTGAGTTTAAAGATAGTAACGAGGAAAAAAACAACCCAAAGCTGTTTTCTGGTTGTGCCCTATATGTTCAGCCTATTCAGTGAACCTTGACTATATACAGAATAGGAGGAAGAATAAGACAATAAGATACCAGTAAGAGTGATTGGAGGAGGGGAGTGGGTGGCTGGAGTCTGAAAGGGAAGGAAACACACTTGTATCTTTTGAATTCTGTACTGTATGCAGGTATTGCCTATTCAAGAACCAAATGATTTTTTTTTTAAAAGGACTTAGATGAAAAGATGGATGAAAATCTTTCTCCTCTTCAGAGGAGAAAGACTGGAAGGGCACAGGGTCTGATCCTTATGTTAAGAAGGAGTGGTTGATAGATTGGAAAATGTTAGTCTAGACTTGGGGGTGTGGGGATGGGAAAAATGGGTGATAGATGGAGGCTATTTGAAGATCCACCTTAGTCTATGCTTATTTAGAAGACAGGAGTGTCACAGTAGGTAGTTATGCAGACATGAGCAGGGCAGGAGAGGGTCCCCTGAACCAGGATTTTCAGGTGACCATCAGGTGATGGTTAGGCAGTTGTTAAACTGCCTCTCTAAAATAATAATGGGTTGCAGCCAGCGTCAGGGAAAAGAAGTCTCCCAACACACACAAAACACCCGAAACTGGTGATCAGCAGCTTCCCAGTAAGATCTCAGGAGTTGAGCAAGTGGGCTTAAGCATGCACACTAGGAGGCAAAATGGCGGCGTTTACCTGGTGTATGACCTCTAGTGTTCCTCTAGGAACACTCTGCTGGTAAAGGAAGAACCTCAAGTGAGCATGAGCACAGCTTCAGTAAACACACTGCACATGCAGCCCCTCCCAGGTGCTGGCAGGCCACCACGCACACCGACAGCCCACCCCAAGGGAAGAATCAGGAGAGAAGTAATGCAACCCCCTGGAAGCATGCCAATGTATACAACCCCAAGCCAAAGGTCAAATCGTCATGCACTTGAATCTCTCAAGTCACCTGCCTGGCCCTCTTCCAAGTGTACTTGACTTCCTTTCGTTCCTGTTCTAAACCTTTCAATAAACTTCCACTCCTGCTCTCAAACTTGCCTCCGTCTCTCCCTCTGCCCTATGCCCCTCATTGAATTATTTCTTCTGAACAGGCAAGAATTGAGGTTGCTGCAGACTCGTGTGATTCGCTGCTGCCAGCAGGACAAAGATCCAAGAGAAGATACCACAGAGAGGTAAATATTGAGTCAATTTCACTTTCCTTTTTAGGTATGAGCTTCCATCATGGAGAGGTTAATGACAAGAGGTTCTATTAAGTTTGCCACTTTGAGTGGAAAGTGGCCTAAACGACTAAAGTCACTTTCCACCTGATTCAATGACAGTGAGGTTTCAACTTGGTATACACATGAGCCTCAGGTCTTTTTGATGTTAACATCTGCTAACACTATCTTCCTAAATCCCTACTGTCCATTCTAGTGACTGCTCAGCTTCAGTAATGGCAGCAAGAGGGACAGAGGAAGAAAGGGAATAGTGAGAAGATTCTAACACACCAACTCCAGTCAGCTAGTTGCGCTCACTCAGAACCAAGGAAGTCTGAAGGAATTCCATGTGCTGCTATGTGCACTAAGGAGGAGAAATCCATGTCTATCAAGAACTGTGAAGGGTCTGAGATTTTACCCTGTTTGCAGGCTAACAAGTGAGCCTGCCACAGTTTCACTGATATTGGCAGAAGACATGAGACTCCTAGGTTAGAGATAAAGGGCTTTATTACTCATGGCCACACTGGTTTCCCTTGCTCCTTAAGTCCTGTGGGGGCAATGTGGAGGCAAGCCCAGGTGGATGGGTGTTGTACACATAGTGGGTCTGAGAAAATGGAAGCAGAAGTGCCCAAACTTATAAGGGGGAGGCCTTAGTAAGCTTACCCAACCTTTGTCCCAGAGAGATATGTTATCTTTTTTATCGTAGTCAGAAAACCAATCTGTCCTCTTCCCTGGAGAGACTTCTATCTTCTACTGCTCTTTGCTCTATAAACATCCTTGGAAAGATAGTCCGGGATAGAATCTACCAGAAGACATGTAGAAGCACCATAGAGAATTGCCCCCAACAATGTCTCCTTATATGGGTGAAGTCTGGACTAATCTATTTGTGTCATGGTTGGATATAGAACTGCCAGCTGGCTACACAATTCTAAGCTCCAGTTAATATTTTTTGGACCAAGGAAGCAAACAAAGGCCTTAAGTTTGGACAAACCTGGATTAGAATCTTACCTCTGTCATTTAACAGATAAGTTATTTGCTCAGTGTCTCTGATCCTCGGTGTTCTAATTTGTAAAATCAAGCCAATGATACTTACCTCATAGTGTTGTCATAAGGATTAAAATATATGTGTAACTGAATACATGTTAGTTCACCACCTAATATTTGATTTTTACTTTAAAAAATGACATTTTGGGGCCTGGGCATGGTGGCTCATGCCTGTAATCCCAGCACTTTGGGAGACTGAGGCAGGCAGAGCACTTGAGGCCAGTAGTTCAAGACCAGTCTGGGCAACATGGTGAAAACCTGTCTCTACAAGAAAAAAAAAATTAGCTGGGTGTGGTGGCATGCACCTGTAGTCCCAGCTACTCAGGAGGCTGAAGCATGAGAATCACTTAAACCCAGGAGATGGATGCTGCAGCAAGCCAAGATCACGCTGCTGCACTCCAGCCTGAGCAACAGAGCAAGACTCTGCCTCAGAAAAATATTTAAAAATAAAAAATAACATTTTGGATTCTCAAATTTTAAGAGACTTATAAAGACGTACAAAGTCAGCTGCCTTTTCCTGTGATTTGGTCCTGTATATTGAAGGAAAGGACAGGAGACGACAATCTTCAAGCTTCCCTAATACAAAAATACTCATTTGTGCCTCTCAGTAACTCTTGGGTCAAAAGATTTTAGATCCTCAAATTCAAGTAACTCTCCAGATGGGAGAACACGTCATCTTTGCTTTCACTTCTCTTGGCTCAGATTACTGCTGATCACCCTCTTCTCTCTGCCTGGCTTCCTCATCCTCCAGTGCTTACACAAACCCTGCTTAATTAGAGTAAATTTAGGCTCTCTATGCCCAATTCTACACAATAAACACCCCAACCTATGGTATCATAGATTTCCCTAGGGAACTTTAACTCAGTATCTCCCTAATTAAACCCGTTTGGGCCACACTTTCTTTGTTTCCTGGCAGCTCTTAGCTTGATAGATGAAGAGACAGCAGAAGACTAGAAAGTTGCACCCTATGAGACAATGCTAAAGCAGATGACTTAATTAGGGGAAACCAAATAATTTGCCTCCACCACTTCATATGATTATTCATAAGATTGCTTTGTTGGTTCCCAGACCAGAAATAAGCATAGAGACCCAGGTGTGTCGTCTGTGTTTTTTCATCCCAGGTGAGCCAGGAATAACCATGTTATTTCTGACAGTCATCAAAAAGAGAAATTTGGGTTTTGCCGCAGACAAGAAAATTAGAGGCAACAGCTCACAGTGGAAGTATCCCGGCAGATTAAAAAAAAATGTTACAGCCTTGTCATCCAGACTGGTTTTCAACTTTATCTCGCATGAGAATTACCTCAGGCTTGTTAAAATTGATTGCCGAGGCCCATCCTCCTGGTCTCTGATTCAGTAGGTCCAGGATGGGGCCTGAGAATGTGCATTTCTAACAAGTTGCCAGGTGATGCTGATGCAGCTAGTTCCGAGTCCACACTTTGAGAACCAGTACTCTAAAGCAGCGATTCTCAGCCCTGGCTATATCATATAACACCCTGGGGGAGATTTCAGAAAACATTTCCTGGTTCCCACCCCTAGAGATTCTGACCTAATTGAATGGGGGATGGGCCTGGGCATCTGGATTCTTAAAAGCTTCCCAGGTGATTTCATATGACACCAGGGTTGAGAGCCACAGCATGTCTAGAAGTTTCCCAGGTATACATGCTCTTCTCCCATTCCCAGCTTGGCAACTCAGGAGGAAGATGGATAGATATAAACAAGGCATTATTACAATCCTCGTTGGATGTAAACAAGTCATTTGAAAGTCAACTGGAAAGTAAAGAAAGAATATCTGCTCTGCTTGGTATTTTCTGCTGGTTAGGGCTGATGACAGCTCCAGCTCACAGTGACCCAGTTTGGAATGCTGGGCTCCCGAGCAAAACATCCCCCCCAGAGTCTTCTTTAATTATAAAATAATCAACTCCGTAGTCCCTCCTCACTTCAACAGAGGGGCTCATTGTGTGGATTTCAGCCCAGTGAGGGGAGGAAATAGCAAGCTGCTCCCAGCAACAGTGACTCTTTTGGGGCCCTTGAAGGGAAGGCAAGGCACCAGTTGGCCAGGACTCATTTACAGAGGGTCTCTTTATTATTATCATTATGAAAAAAGAAATCCTCTACAAAAGAACAATATTTTCTCAAGTCTTAAGTTACTTGTCCTCAGTGTGTGGGTTAAAGTTGAGCAAGTTTAGCCCAGTTCTCAACGCTTACTGCAGAATAGAATCACCAGGGTCATTTACAAAAACAGCCTGTCTCCACCAGGGTGACTAGCTAGTCCCAGATTCCTGGGATCTTCTGTGTTTTAGCACCAAAAGTCCTACATCCTGGAAACTTCTCAGTCCCAGGCATATAGGGACAGTTGGTCACCATGCCCTATCCAAAACAATTAAATCAGAACCCCTGGGGGTCAGTCCTGGACATCAGAATGTTCAAAAGGCCCCCCTGCTCCCCAGGGGATTGTAATGTGAAGCCAAGGGTGAGAACTAGTGGTTTTTAAATTAATTGAAGGAGTGTGCAGTGCAGTGTTTTGGTACTTTCTGGAATTCTCATAACATCTGTATATGTTGGAGGTGTGTGTGTGTGTGTGTGCGCGTGCGCACGCACTGCAGTGCTTTCAAGTGGAGGAGAAATGGGCTTTTCCCAGGTGCATGTGATTTCAGGGTCATTTTCTCAGGACTATTTAAACAATTGTGCCATTTCAAGTGTCACAGAGGCTGTGTCTTTAGCAACCACATTATGATCATTTGAAAATGTTTGGCCCTCATGGAATGTGGCGCTAACAGGTTCACATGCGTAACTCACTAAGCACTTCAAAAGTGGTCAGCAGTGGGTGCGGCCAGTAATCTCAGTCCTGTTTGAAGGCAGAGTAGAGATCACCCTGGGTGATACTCACAGTCTTTTATAAGGAAAAAACATTTTCCACTTTCATGCAGATTTAAAAAGTGGTAATAAGCTGTGTTTAAAAAAAATCTAAACTAAAAACAAATAAAACTACAGAGACAGTCAAGTGGGCAAGAAAAAAAAATGTGTATATATATATATAGCCCACAAGATGGTAGATGGTGCTCTTTCAGGGATAACTGCAGAAATGTTCTCTTACAAACCAATAATTTGATTCCCATTGGAGCAAACCAGGAGACCTTAGCCAGGACAACTTTTCCTCAATGTAAGAAATGTCTCATTCCTGCAGAAGTAGACTATTTGCCTAATTGGTGTGTGCACAACATGCATAATAGTGTGTTGCATCCTATTGTCCAGAATAGGCTGGACATACCCCAGATCAGCACCCCTCTGGAAACTCAAGCCAACAGGAACATGGGGCAGCAAAAGTGCAGGCACTCAGCACCTAGACAGCAGAGCTTGGAAACACAGACTCTGCCCCCAGGAGTTTAACACACAAATGTCCAAAGAACAGCTGGCCAATCAGAAAGGCCAAGCAAATGAAGGCTCCTGGTGGTTTCTTCCTCTCTGATTAATTACAAAAAATAAGCATTTCTATGGAAGAAAGTGAAAAATGAATTTTAATTGGCGGGGGCAGGGTGGCTATCCAACTCCCAAGAGCTTAATTTAAAAAAAATAGTTGACACCTGCCTCTTATGCTTTGGTATCTCAGTTTGGGATGCTAAAACTTGGCAGGTGTATTAGCCTGTTCTCACACTGCTATAAGGAACTATCTACGACTTGGTAATTATGAAGAAAAAAGGCTTAATTGACTTACAGTTCCACAGGCTTAACAGGAAGCATCACTGGAAGGCCTCAGGTAACTTACAATCATGGCAGAAGGTGAAGAGGAAGCAAACACCTTTTTCACATGGTGGCAGGAGACAGAGACAGCAAAGGGGGAAGTGCCACACACTTTTAAACCATCATATTTCACAAGAATTCACTCACTATCAGGAGAACAGAAAGGGAGAAATCCATCCTTATGATCCAATCACCTCCTAGTAGGCCCCTCCTCTAATTCAACATGAGATTTGGGCAGTGACACAAATCCAAACCACATCAAGAGGACAGTATGGCATAGTAAAAATAGCAATGAACTTGGACATTGAAGATTGAGAAGGGACTTCCTCAGAAGGTCACTTGATCTCTTTGAGCCTTCATTGTTTCATCTAGAGCAAAGAGGTGTCAACTGGGTTCAATGACCCCATATTTCTCAAGTTAGGTCCAATCTTGGTAGAAAGGGACGCCACAGTCTACCAGCCATGAAAGGCAGTGTGGTAATTAAGATCACAGACACTAGAGCCAGACCACGTGAGCTAGAGTCCCAGCACACCACTTAATAGCTGTGTGAGCTCAGGCACATTGCTTAACCTCTTTGGGCCTCAGTTTCCTGATCTGAAAACAGAGACAATAACTCTACCCACCTCATGGTGCTATTGTGAGGATTAAATGAGAGAATGCCTTGCAACTGCTTACAACAAAGCCTAGCATATAGGCATGCCTCATTAGTGTTGTCTTATTAATTATAGTTATTTGGCTTATTCAGAATACTACAGAAAAGGAGCTAGATCCTGGAACGTCTTGGAAGCCATGGAAAGGATGATGGAGAAAACTGAAGTTAGTTGTAGGGAGCAAGGTTTTTCCTAGGAGAAATTGTCCAAAATGTGCCACCCGAGTACCTCTGTCTTAATCAGTTTTATATTGCTATAAAGGAATACCTGAGACTGGGGAATTTGTGAAAAAGAGATTGACTTCGCTTACAGCTCTGCAGGCTACGCAAGAAACAGGTGCCAGCATCTGCTCCTGGTGAAGGCCCCAGGCTGCTTTCATTCATGGTGGAAGATGAACAGGAGCCAGAGTTGGCTTGTGCAGAGATCATATGGCAATAGAGGAAGCAAGGGAGAGCCAGGAGCTGGGGCAGGCTTTTTTTTTTTTTCTTCTTCTTCTTCTTCTTTTTAATAACCAGCTGCCGAGGGAACTAATAGAGCAAGAACTCACTACCTTGAGAACAGCACCAAGTCATTCATAAGGAATCCAACCTGTGACCCAAACACCTTCTATCAGGCCCCACCTCCAACAATGGGGATCAAATTTCAACATGAGGTTTGGAGGGGAAAAACATTCCAAGGATAGCATCCTCCCAGCAAGCACATAAAATTCAATATGTGCAAAGCAAATGCATGATCTTTTTTATTCTTTTGGTGTCTGTTTCCACGGATCATCCTACTTGTAATGTACTTAAAACAGTGCCTGGAACATGGAAAGCTGTCAGTAAGTTAGCTGCTATGGTTGGGATGGTGGTTGCTTTTAATATTAATATTAATAACTAGGATAATCCCTAGTCTGGCTAAGAAATAACACCCAACAATAAAGAGCAGATTAGATGCTATGGGTGAAAGTACTCTGCAAATAGGAAGCATTTCACAAAAATAAGGTATTATCTCCCTGCCTCAGTGAAAGTGATTAGACAAATGTTTGTGAAGTACAAACCACGTGCTCTATTTTGTGCAGAAGAAATTGACGTGATCAGTGTTACCTTACCTGAACTTTGATTCTAACAGACTCTTACAGTCTAGAGAAGAATGACTGGCAGCAGCTTTCCTCAAGGCTGAGAGATTTTAACCTGCATGGAATTTGTGACGTCTGTTGTGATCCCGACAATTAACCATTGTAATGTTCACTGAATGAGGCAGTTGACCTGGCCCTCTTCTTAACAGCCTGTTTAAATATTTAGAAAAGAGAATAATGCAACTTGAGAAGTGTGAGGACCTGCTTGGTTTATGACCAGCCAATGCAAACTTGAGTCCGGTGCAGGAGAGCCCGGGGAGGCAGGTCCTCAAGGGCCCCCAGCCTATGGGATGACACCGGGCTCAGTTTTGCACCAAGCAGACGCTTGACACTATGCCAGACGGTATCTAGGCAGCTCCTAAAGCTGAGTAATGAGACTTGGTTTTTTGGGAACCTTTAATTACCAGTCTAATGTACAAATACATTTCTCTCTAGAGATGTTCATTCAGGCACAGGCTTTGTTCAAAAGGAAAAGCAAGCTGCTGCCTTTCCCTGGCTGAGAAGACACGGATCCAGGGTGATGTTTATCTAGGGTTGGGGAAACCCACCCTCCTCCAGCTCTGACACACTCACAGAGTACTCACATTCTTACTGTCTCACCCAAGGACCCATGAAGTCTCTGATGATGTCTGCGGGGTGACTCTCCCATTGTTTCATCTTTATTCTACCAATGTGATGTAAATAATAACTGCGTTTAGAACATTGTTTGGGGCACTATGAGGATTTACAAAGCAAGAAAACATGGAATCAGCACTTTACAGGGGCACTGAGTCTAATATAGAAAGTGAAAAAAAGTCTAATGTAGGAAGAAGTAACATAGTCCAACTGCCTGAACACATTTCTATTTGGTGTTAAAAGGTTTTCTTGCAAAAGATAATGGAAAGGGGCAGAAATAATCATACTACTAGTAGTTATCATTGATTGCATAGCATTTTCCAGACACTGTGCTGGGCCTTCTTCCTAAAATGTCTCTTTAAGTCCTCATAAAGACCCATAGAGTAGGAGCTATTTATCACCATTCCCATTCAGTGACAGTTTTCCTAAGATGAGTTGGTAAGTGGTGGAACTGGACTGGAACCCTGACAAGAAGACTTTATCTCTATACTCTACTCTCTCAGTTTCTTGACATACATCCATTAGTTCATTTGACAAACTTTTGAATGAAAGTTTGAATGTGTCAAGGCATTAGGGCTAAAACATTAGAAAAAGCAAAATTTTAAAAATAACATGGGGCGTGGTGGCACACACCTGTAATCCCAGCACTTTGGGAGGCCAAGGTGGGTGGATCATTTGAGGTCAGGAGTTCAACACCAGCCTGGCCAACATGATGAAACCCTGTCTCTACCAAAAATACAAGAATTAGCTGAGTGGTAGTGGCGTGCACCTGTAATCCCAGCTACTGGGAAGGCTGAGGCAGGAGAATCGCTTGAACCTGGGAGGTGGAGGTTGCAGTGAGCCAAGGTCACGCCACTGCACTTCAGTCTGGGTGACAGAGTGAGACTCTGTCTTAAAAAAACACAAAAACTAGTCCTGCTCTTTTGGAGCTTCCATTACCCACGCACTACATCTGCTACCCCCATGTGGTGGCCCAGGTGGTGCGTTGCTCAGTCTCACTTCAGAACAATCTGCTTGGTGGAGGGGGCTGGTGGACAGCCTCCATCAGCTGCATCTTCGGATTGGCTACAGTTTTGTGCAAGGCCATGATGAACACTGCAGGGTACCAGAGGCCAACCATTCCTGACCTCCTTGGGATCCCCCAATGGGCCATCTTTGCTCTGGAGCTCCCCCATCAGTCTGGGGCTGCTCTCTGAAGTTTCTCCCACCCAACCCTCTTTCCTGCATCTCTCCTGTCACAGGTGTCAGCCCTATATCCTGGTCTGCAGACTTTCCCCACTCACTCCTGCTACTCTCCCCTTTACCCTCTACAATGTTACCCCAATAAATCTCTTACACATCAAACTCCATCTTGACATTTGCTTTTCAGAAGACTCAAACTGGAGTCGTCTTTCACGCTGCATCACTGGGAGCTGCCTGCTTCTGAAATCAGGGATTCAGACACCCACTGTCTGACCACAGACACTCATCCTGCCAGCTTGCATGCTCAGCTTCTCCTGATTCTTCACCTGCTCAGGTCTTCCTACTCTTAACTGCCTCCACCTGTCTTTACCTCCCTATCTGTTTGGCTTAGTTAGCTAAGCCCACAGTCCCTCAGTTTCATCATTTATCATTGGGTATGATTGACAATTTGTGGGGGATGATTATTTGTTGTTAGATACCCTCTTGCACATTGAGGGCATTTAGCATCCCTGGGTCCTGCCCACTAAATTCCAGTATGCTCCCTTCATTGTGAGAACCCAAAACAGCCTTGCCTACTTCCAGACACCACAGCAGGGTGCTACCACCCCTTCTGTCACTGAGAACCCCTGATTTATTCTCTTGTCCGTTTCCCTTGCCTATTGTCCTTTCATCATAGCAACCTGAAAACACCCCAAGCCTACATGACTAGAGCTGACCAACTGCTCCCTGGCTGTGAGCAAGTGCCCAAGAACTGCCAAGCACAATCTTACAGTTGTACAGATTGATCCCACTGTCAGTTCCCGATCACTAATCCCAAACAGGGCCCCAGTGCTGATGGCAATCTAGTGAGCTTGACCTTTCATTTTCCAGGATAACCATTAAGACCTTCTCCACTCTCCCCAAATCTCCAACCCTCACCCCCTACAAACCTAGAAATTTTGTCTGTTACTGCACAGACTAAATACCACAGCCCATCTGTCCTCCCATTCCTGCCCACAACAGCTAATCCCTGATGCATCTGCTGTCTCCGCCTCATCCTTCCCTCCCAGGGCAGTGGAAGAGGTGTTTTCTCTTCTCTCTAGAACCATCTCCCCCGTCTGGAGCCCACTCCCTGCTACATTCGCACAGCCATTGAAGTGTGTAAGCATTCCCTCTCCTCTATCTTCCCTCTCACCTAAGTCTTCTAATTTCACCTCCTGACCATTCAAACATGTGCTGCTTTCTCCCATATAAAAGAAATTCACCAAGCGTGGTGCCTCACCCCTGCCATCCCAGCACTTTGGGAGGCTGAGGCAGGCGGATCACTTGAGTCCAGGAGTTTGAAACAAGCCTGGGCAGCATAGTGAAATCCCATCTCTACAAAAAACACAAAAGTTAGCTGGGCATGGTGGCATGCACCTGTGGTCCCAACTACTTAGGCGGCTAAAGTGGGAGGATCACTTGAGCCCGGAGGCCAAGGTGCCAGTGAACCATGATAGTGCCAATGCACTCCAGCCTGGATGACCTGGATGACAGAGCGAGACTCTGTCAAAAAAAAAAAAGAAAGAAAAAGAAAAAGAAAAAAACACGCAAAAATTCATCATTTAGATAAAATATGCAATGCTACCTCACATAACACCTCACTAATGTTTCATGATGAGGAGTGACTTAGCCTGACTAAAGATTTTTTATAAACTCCCCTCCTTTAATCCTTCATCACTTCCAGAGATGGTTAAGCCTCTTTTAAGACTGCCTCCTCTCATGGTGTCTATTTTCTTATCTCTCCCTCACCCCTGGACCTCCCTAACCTGACCCTATTGTCATCACTGCAACCAAACCTGCTCTTTCCAAGGTTACCAAGACCAGACTCCACAGGCACATTCAGTCCTCAGTTTGCCTGACCTCCTGGCAGCACTTGCCAGGTTCATCCCTTCTTAAAGAACCACTTTCTACCTCTGGCTTCTATAACACCAACACCTCCTGGTTTCCTCCTACCTTCTTTCCGTCTTCCCGTGATGGCCGGCTTGCATTTCTAATCACCTCTCAAAAACTGGTGTTTCTAAAGCTTTTGCCCCAGGGCCTCCTTTCCTCTCATCCTTCAAATACTTTCCTGGAGATATCTCCCAGGATGATCTCATTCTATATCCTCATGCTAACAATACTCATAAATTGCCAGCCCAGTCCTCTCTCCTTGACCCCAGACCTGTATCATCTGAGTGCCATGCATGTATTTGCACCTGCATTTATTGTAGGCTCTACAAACTCACTACTTCCATACTGGTTAATTTTCAGTTGCTGAGAGCGTAATGCATTATAGACATTGTAAGCAGAAAGGGGCTTCTGCAGGAAATTGCCTGCTTAGAAGTTGTAGGAAGGACTGAAGAAGACCATAGGCTTCCAGGAATGGCACCCAGAATACCACTGCAGAATTAACCCTCTAGGGGAAGTTCTATCTTTGCCACAGGCAGGAAGCTAAGGAATTAGAAACCTGTTGTTCCAAATGTAGGCCTAGCTCTCATGCAGACGTCAGGCAGCTATGGCCTGAAGTGTTGGAGAGTCATTTAACTCGCTAGATTTGCATCAGCAGAATGGACGCCCCAGGCTCTGCTGCCTCTTTCTCCACCTGACTCACTTCTGGATTCAAGACACATGCGTGTGTAGCTGATTGAGGACCTGAACCACATTTGAGTCCTGAATTGTAAAAGGGTGTGGGGAATGTTGTTTTGGCTTTCTAGACTCCATAGTGGGAGGTGGATCATGAGAAGGAGCATAGAATAGAGGTCAAGTGAGCTAGTCTGCAGTGTCCCGCCCAATATCTAAGAGCTCATGGTTTCCCCAACAGATACCTTCACTCCTAACATCCTCTGTTTCTGTAGAGTGCGCCCCTCCACCAGTTGGTCAAGTCTGAAACTGGAAGTGATGCCCCTGCTCTATTCTCCTCAGTCACACCCAGGTTGCGCCAGTTCCACACCTAAATATGTTTTGATTCCTTGTCACTTACCTGTTCCACATCTCCATCATCTCTCACCTGAACAACAATAACAGCATCTTAGCCAGTCTTTCTGCATCCATCTTTGCCCTTCTCTAATGCCTTCTCCACAACATAGCCAGAGAAATCTTAGGAGAAATAAATATGAACATAACACTTCTCTGAGGTTTTGAACCTCAATGGCTCATCATTTAATATGTGTCCTCCGTGCAGGCAGGGACTAAGTCTCATTGATAGCCACATGCAACCCCTGAGCCTAACGCGGTACCTGGCACAGAGTAAATATTGTTGTTTTTGTGGCAAAAGGTTTTGCCCTTTTCTAGCCAAACAACTCCATCTACATCTGGTAATCTGCAAGGTTTCTTACTGTATGGTTGTAAGCAGTCGCTTAGCAAGAGAAGTGCGGCAGTTAACACTGTGAGTCAGACTGCATCCTTGTTGTGTGAAGTTAATTTCCCAAGGTAAAGTTGCCTCTTATAAATGAATGTATTTTCCTTCCTTCCTTCCTTCCTTCCTTCCTTCCTCCCTTCCTTCCTTCCTTCCTTCCTTCCTTTGGTCTTACTCTGTCACCCAGGCTGGAGTACAGTGGCATGATCACAGCTCACTGCAGCCTCAACCTCCCGGGCTCAAGCAATACTCCCATCTCAGCTTCCCGAGTAGCTGGGACCACAGGAATGTGCCACCATGCTTGGCGAATTTTTGTAGAGAAGGGGTTTCGCTGTGTTGCCCAGGCTGGTCTTGAACTCCTGCGCTCAAGCAATCCACCCACTTTGGCCTCCCAAAGTGCTGGGATTACAGGTGGGAGCCACCACACCCGGCCCTTATGCTCTTTCCTTTTCCACTCTACTTGGCCTCTTTTCTCTCCCCTCTCCTACCCCTTCTTATTTAATATCCATTTTCTTGCAACCTAGTGGAAACCTACAGGGCCCTGCTATTGGCCCTGCTCCCCTGGAAACCAGGGATTTTTGTGTCAAAACTTGCACTGTATGAGTGAGGATTAATTTAATGCTTCTGTTATAAAATGCTCTCCTTCCTCCCGCAAGCTGTTTTCATCTGAAACTTGTGCTCCATATCTCAAGATTTCGCTTAGAGCCAGGATTCCTCCAGCCCCAGACAGTTATGTACTATGGTGGCAGTTTCTCTCTGACAGTGTTTTTTGGAAAGTCTTTTAATAATCCCAAAGCACATTGTTGGAATCAGACTCAGAATGTCCCTGGAGGAATAAACAGGCTGTGAACAGGCTTCAGAAGAAAATGGCAACTTTGTTCTAAGAATTCTTACTTTTACATCATGATCAAAACAGTACCTCATCAGCACCAGGCACACACAGACGTGTGGGCCACAGGATGCCTGGAGGGAGGGATCCTGAGATGTTCTCACGGTGTTCATCAGCCTCCTGTGTGGAACCACTGCCTGTTGCTTCTTAATCTTTTCTTAATCCAATCTCTTGGTTGGATGTTGCTCCAGAAGGCGAAAGCAAGCACAGGAGCTAAAGGATGCCAAAAGATTCGAAAGGAGCAATGCTCATCTCCTGCTTTTATACTTATTAACATGATCTACAGTGGATGCTTGCTCCTCCTGGCTAAGAGGGCTGCTTCCTGCAGCTGGGAAGAGACTTCTTCATCTTTGGTGACTTCCCTGCTCCACTTCTTATAGCGGGGAACCTTGTGCCATAAGCAGAACTCTCATGCATTTCTTCTAAACACCTTGAGTTAAAAGGTGTGTGTGTCCTTTTAAGGTTAGGTGCTATTTGATGACCTTTTAGTTTTCTGGGACTCACCTATTAATTTGCTAAGGTAAGGTCATTTACTCATGCATTTACTGTTACTTTCATCAATTCATTTACAAACAGTTACTGAGTACTTACTCTAAACTCTACTGTAAGAATCCATCGATAAATAGAACATGATCTAGGCTTAAAGGTGAGATACAGACCCTAAATCCCGGAATTATAATACAGTATGAAAAGGGGTCCCCTTGGAATGAGTATGGGATGTGATCAGTGTAAGTGCACATGAGCAGGACACCTAACCTAGTGTTGGGAAGGGAAGGGAAGGCTTCAGAGAGGATGTAACCTTGAAACCAGGAGCTAAAGCACTTGATCAGAGAGATCCTACTCAGAAGTCCAGGGCAGGTTTGGAGTCAGATGGGCTGAGTTTGAAATGCAGTTATATGGTTTGGATGCTTGTCCCCTCCAAATCTCACGTTGAAATGTGATTTCCAGTGTTGCAAGAGGGCCCTGGTGGGAAGTGATTGGATCATGGGAGCGGATTTGTCCCTCTCTGTTCTCGTGATATTGAGAGAGTTCTCACGAGACCTGGCTGTTTAAAAGTGTATGGCACCTCCTCCCTCACACTCTTGCTCCTGCCCCTGCCATGTGATGTGCCTGCTCCTGCTTCACCTTCTGCCATGATTGTGAGCTCCCTGAGGCCCTCACCAGAAGCAGATGCTGCAGCCGTGTTTGGTACAGCCTGCAGAACTGTAAACCCATTAAACCTCTTTTCTTTTCTTTATTTTATTTTTTTTCTTTCTTTCTAAACATTATCCTTTCTTTTAAAATTTTACTTTAAGTTCTGGGATACATGTGCTGAATGTACATGTTTGTTACATAGGTATACATGTGCCATGGTGGTTTGCTGCACCTATCAACCCATCATATTGTTTTTAAGCCTCACATGCATTAGGTATTTGCCCTAATGCTCTCCCTCTCCTTGCCCCCAACCCCACAACAGGCCCTGGTATGTGATGTTCCCCTCCCTATGTCCATGTGTTCTCCATCGTTCAACTTCCACTTATGAGTGAGAACATGGGGTGTTCGGTTTCTGTTCCTGTGTTAGTTTGCAGAGAATGATGGCTTCCAGTTTTATCCATGTCCCTGCAAAGAACATGAACTCATCTTTTTTATGGCTGCATAGTATTCCATGGTATGTATGTGCCACATTTTCTTTATCCAGTCTATCATTGATGGACATTTGGGTTGGTTCCATGTCTTTGCTATTGTAAATAGTGCTGCAATAAACACTTGTGTGCATGTGTCTTTATAGTAGAATGATTTATAATCCTTTGGGTATCTACCAAATAATGGGATTGCTGGGTCAAATGGTATTTCTGGATCTAGATCCTTGAGAAATCACCACATTGCCTTCCACAATGTAAACCTCTTTTCTTTACAAATTACCCAGTCTCAGGTATTTCTTTCTTTTTTTTTTTTTTTTTTTGGAAAGGAAGTCTTTCTCTGTCACCCAGGCTGGAGTGCAGTGGCATGATCTTGGCTCACAGAAACCTCCGCCTCCCGGGTTCAAGCAATTCTCCTGCTTCAGCCTCCTGAGTACCGGGATTACAGGTTCACGCCACCACGCCCAGCTAATTTTTTGTATTTTAGTAGAGACGGGTTTTCAGCATGTTGCCCAGGCTAGTCTTGAACTCCTGAGCTCAGGCAATCTGCCCGCCTCGAATCGCAAAGTGCTGGGATTACAGGCGTAAGCCATCACGCCTGGCCTCAGGTATTTCTTTATAGTGACACAAGAATGGCCAAAAACATCCAGCTCTATCTCTTCATGCCTGGGTAGGTGAGGCAAGGCCTCAAGTCTTACTCAGCAAGCGTAAACTGAGGATGTCACACCACTGTGAAAACCACATGAGACCATAGTCTGTTTCAGTCTTTCACAAACATGGTGGTGTTGGCAGAGAAGATCTCAAAGTGACCTATAAGGCCCTGTGGAATTTGGTCCCCCTTTACCTCTGACCTCAGCACCTGCTACTCTCCCCTCCCGCCTCCCCTGCAGCTCATCAGGCCCTTTCTGTTCCTCAAACACTCCAGACCTGCCTTTCGTCTCTCTGGCCTGGTATGCTCTTCCCTAGCTAACTGCATGGCATATCTCCTTGCTTCTCTCAATGTCACGTTCTCACTGGGGTCTTCTCTGACCATGATGCTAGGTGGAATAATGGCCTTCCAATGATATCCATGTCCTAATTCCCAGAACCTGCTACCTTACGTGGCAGAGGCACTTTGCAGTCATAGTTAAGCTAAGGATCTTGAGATGAGAGATGATCCTGGATAATCCAGGTACGCCCATTGTACTCATGAGTCTTTACAGGAAGGAGGCAGGAGATAGAGTCAGAGAAGGAGATATGATGATGGAAACAGCATCAGAGAGAAATATGAATCTGCCACACTGCTGGATTGGAAGATACAGGAAGGGGCTATGAGCCAAGGGATGGGGGCAGCCTCACAAGCTGAAAAAGTCAAGGAAGTGGATTCTCCCCTAAACCTTCCAAAAGGAACACAGTCCTGCCGACCCCTTGATTTTAGGACTTCTGAGCTCTAGAACAGAAAGATAAAAATAAATTTTTGTTATTTAAGGACTGTGTTTATGGTCATTTGTTTCAGCAACCCTGGGGAACTTACCACTCTATTTAAAACCATCTCATTCTTACCCTCTCCTCATTCCTCATTTACCTATTTCATTTTTCTCCATAGCCCATGTCATTATCTGACTGTAATTTTTTTTTTTTTTTTTTTGAGACAGAATCTCACTCTGTGACCAGGCTGGAATGCAGTGGCACGATCTCGGCTCACTACAACCTCTGCCTCCTGGGTTCAAGTGATTCTCCTGGCTCAGCCTCCAGAGTAGCTGGGACTACAGGTGCACTCCACCATGCCTGGCTAATTTTTGTATTTTTAGTAGAGATGGGGTTTCACCGTGTTAGCCAGGATGGTCTCGATCTCTTGACCTTGTGATCCACCCACCTCGGCCTCCCAAAGTGCTGAGATTACAGGCGTGAGCTACTGTGCCCGGCCCTGACTATTATTTTTATGTTTCACATGTTTATTTGTTTATTGTCTCTTTCCTATCACTATAATAGAAGCCATGAATCCAGGACTTTTCTACATTTACTCTCATATCTCTGGGGGCTGGAATAGTGCCTGGCACACAGCAGGAACTCAATGAACGTGTGTTGAATTAATGAATCAATGACCCTCCCCTCCTTCCCTGCATTTCCACGATATTAGAAATGAAGGGATCAGACTCTTTCCTGATGCTGTATTAATAAGTTTAATTAGCGTAACAGTAATTCACTCACTCGTACCGTACGTGAAGCTGCCAAAGCACCTTTGCTGTGCTGCCAGATGCCCATGCTGCACCAAGTCCATTATTGACTGAAATGATGGCTTCCTCCTGCAAACATCTGCAACTCCCTTTTCCCCCACCCTCCTGAGGCCTCCTGAGGCCTTGAGTTTTTACTGATTATCTCAACAGTGGGTCAGATCAGACATTTAAATGCTGCTGAATTTTACCCACGGTCATCTAGAGAAAGAGTTTATATCTGCATCTACAGGCAACTTCTTTTTCTCGCTTTCTCTCAACTATTTTTTCTAGAGAGTAACAGCTCACATCTATTGGGGGCTTACTATGTGCCCCCCCCCCCCCCCGTAAACTATCCTAAGTGCTTTATATGCATGTTTTTTTAATCCTCACATCTGTGACAGAGGGACTCCTATTTGGCCCAGTTTTGCAGATCGGAAAACTGAGTAAGGGAGAAAAAACTGATTTGCTCACAGTCATGCAGCTGGGAAGGTCTGAGCTCAGATCTGAATCCAGGCAGTCTTGTGTCAAAACTTGCCTTACTAATTTCTTTTCTTTTCTTCATAAACCAAAGAAAGAGGTTTATTGGAGTTACAGTTCCATGTGGCTGGGGAGGCCTCACAATCATGGCAGAAGGGGAAAGGCACATCTCACATGGCAGCAGAAAATAGAAGAAAGCTTGTGCAGGAAAACTCACCCTTACAAACACCATCAGATCTCATGATACTTACTATCATGAGAATAGCATGGGAAAGACCTGCCCGCATGATTCAATTACCTCCCACCAGGTCCCTTCCACAACACGTGGCAATTCAAGGTGAGATCTGGGTGGGGACATAGCCAAACCATATCATTCCACCCCAACCCCTCCCAAATCTCATTTCCTCACATTTTCAAAACCAGTCCTGCCTTCCCAACAGTCCCCCAAAGTCTTAACTCAGTTCAGCATTAACTCAAAAGTCCACAGTCCAAAGTCTCATCTGAGACAAGGCAAGTCCCTTCCACCTATAAGTCTGTAAAATCAAAAGCAAGTTAGTTACTTCCTAGATACAATGGGGGTAAAGGCATTGGGTAAATATAGCCATTTCATATGGGAGAAATTGCCCAAAACAAAGGGCTTACAGGCCTCATGCAAGTCCAAAATCCAGCAGGGTGGTTAAATCTTAAAGCTCCAAAATGATCTTCTTTGATTCCATGTTTTGCATCCAGGTCACGTTGATGCAAGAGGTAGGTTCCCATGGTCTTGGGAAGCTCTACCCCTGGTTTGCCTTACTAATTTCCACCCCTGACTTTTCTTTCAGGAGGATCCTGACAGATCACATCCTGTTTACAAAGTCTTTTTTTTTCTCCAACCAGTCCACAGATACATTTCCCATGCATTCTCTTGGGGTTTTAAGGGGATTAACAAATAACACCCTTCTCTTCAGAATCCTAATTCAGAACTGTCTTAGTCTGTTTGTGCTGCTGTAACAAAATACCATACACCAAGTAGCTTGCAAACAACAGAAATTGATTTCTCACAGTTTTGGATGCTGGGAAGTCCAAGAGCAAGGCAGATTCATTACATGGTGAGGGCCACTTCTTGGTTCATTGATGGCCATTTTCTCACTATGAACTAACATGGTGGAAAGGGCAAGGGATGTCTCTGGCACCTTTTTTATAAGGGCACAAGTCCCATTCATGAGTAATCTTCCTCCCTGACCTAATCACTTCCCAAGAGCCCCACCTCCTAAAGCATGATACTGGGGATTAGCATTTGACCCATGAACTTGGATGGGAGGGACACAAACATTCAGACCATAGCAAGAACTGATAGAGAGAGAGAGAGGATCCAATAGGTGGAGATCAAAATTTGAGCTTCATCCTGATGAATTCCAGGTTAGAGGATGTGGCTATGGTATAAGTGACGAAGCAGGCCTGTGAATACTTCAACTATACTGCTCCCTGACTCTGCTCCCCAGTCTAGACTTTGGGACACTCCACATGAAAGAAAACTCTGGTCTGCAGAGCTGACACTTTTGTCCAGCATTACTGCTTCATCCTGGACAGAGACAGAGAGAGACAGGAAAAAGTCAAAGCTCCAGGTGTTAGGTTTCAGTCTTTGAACAGCACCATTCAATTGTGTTCATTTTGGGTGGCTGCTGTAACAAAACTGGGCGCCTGATAGGAACAGGAACTTATTCCCTCATAGCTCTGATAGCCAGAAGTCCAAAGTCAAGGTGTTAGCAGGACCACACTTCCTTGTTCAGCATCTAGTGGCTGTCAGCATTCTTTGGCTTACGGTTACATCGCCCCAGTATCTGCCTGTGTGGCCATACTGCCTTCTGTTTGTCTTCTCTCTGCATGTGTCTCAAATCTCCCTCTGCCTCTCTTTTATAAGGGTGCTTGCAATAGTGTTTAGGGCCCACCTGGATGATCCAAAGTAATCTGTTACAGAGTGAATTCCATCCCCCAAAATTCAAGTTAAAGCCCTGACGATCCCTGACCCACAGTGTGACTGTATTTGAAGATAAGGCATTTTAAAAGGTAACTAAGGTTAAATGAGGTTATATAAGTGGGGCCCTACTTCGACATGACTGGTATCCTTATAAGAAGAAGAGACAGTAGGAGTGCCCATGTACAGAGGAATGGTCATGTGAGGACACAGCCAAGAATGCAGCCATCTTCAAGTCAAAGAGAGGTCTTCAGAGAAACCAGCCTTGTTAGCCCGTTGATGTTGGACGTCCAGCCTCTAGAACTGTGAGAAAATAAATTTCTGTTGTTTAAGTCCCACAGTCTGTGGTATTTTGTTACAGAAGTCCTAACAGACAAATAATACCTCTTTATCTTGGAATCCTTAATCACACGGCAAAGACCCCTTTCCCACATAAGGTAACATTTACAAGAGCCAAGGATGAGGACTTAATATGTTTGAATTGCTATTATTCAATGTACACTGAAAATCATGAACACAAGCCGTTAACTCATATCTCCTCCTGGAGTGGAGTGGATAAGGAAAGAGACAAGAGGTGAGGGCTGTGGTTACTTGCTGATCTAGTTGTAGTCCAGGGAATATGAGGAGCAGGCAGTGAATGCTCCCCCAAGTGCCACCCACAAACCACTGGTGCACCAAAAGTTTTCTGTTTATTTATATCCATTTGGAGAACTCCTAACCTGATGTCTGACATAGTAAGTACTTAATAAATAATAGGTGCCCTCCCTGATTAAGCCCATTCCTAAAAATCTGCTGAGCCAGATTGTCTTTCTCTAGCACACTCACAACCACTTCCCCTTTTCAGCACACAAGCCCTACCCACCAAATCACAAAAATGGAGGTGAGAAGACCTAGTAGAGCCTGATATACGAATCTTGCCACAGAGTCAGAAATCAAGGCAGTAAATGACCAAGGCTGGAATCTACCTCCAACAGGATCACAATTGCTGAATCAGCAAATAAATGTTTTTTGAACTTGGTACTTGGCACTTGGCATTGTGGCATTGATAGTAAGTCAAACAGACATGGTCCCCAGCCTATAGCAATCCAAAGTCTAAGACAGACAGGATTGATCTGCCTAGGCATGGTAAGAACAGGGCAATAGCTGTCATGTATTAACAAGCTGTTACAAGCTTGTGTTTGTAACACCCAAAGCACAGATTAAGTAGAAATTGCCTTTAAGTGAGTTTCTGGGAGGCTTATACATTGCACAAGGAGAGGAGCGAGTTTTTAGTTTTTCCTGGCATAGGCACTGACTGAAATCAGGAGTGGGATCAATTATTAGTTCTGCCTCAGCACCTCAGTACCCTTTCTCCCACACCGCCTTCCAAAGTAGCCTATATCAGAATGGTGGGAATTCAATAGATTTTGGGGAAACAAATGAACCATATTTTTTAGCATCTGCTATGAGCAAAGCACTAGGCAAGCTAGAAAACACCAAGCAATATAGACTCGGCAACCAACAAGAGCATGTTGAACCCCTAAGTCGGTGTCACGGGTGCAAATAAATAGCTGATCTGCTAGCCATGTGGCCAGAACCAAAAAAAAAAAAAAAAAAAAAAATTACAAACCCAGGCATCCAGTCCTATATGTAACGTTCGGTGCTTTATCTGTGTTATCGCTACCCACGAATTAGGTAGTATTGTCTCCACCTTAAAAATGAGGCTGGGAGACTCAGAATGACCATCACGAGCAACTGCCATTTGTTGAGCTCTTACTGCATGCTAAGCAATTTCAGTCCATCGTGTCAAGTCCCTGTGTGGTAATGCAGTAGTTAAGGAAGCAGACTCAGGGAGCCAGACTGCCTGGTTCAAATCCCAGCTGTACCCCCTTGACAGTGGGGTAACTATGGGAGAGTTACCCCTGTGTGCTTCAGTCAAGTTATTGGAAACGGGATAATAATACTACCTAGTTTAGAGGATTGTTAAAAGGACCAAAGGAGTAAGTACATATAAAGCAACAGTACCTATCCCATGGAGGACACTTGGCAGACACTAGTAATCTCTGGAACAGGTTTTTTTTTTAATGTTAGAAATTTCTTCATTATTACTTATTAAGCACCAGCTTAATACTGCAGAAAATTTCAGATCACCCTTGATAACTCACTTTCTTTTCCCCACCCAAATTCTTGATCAAAAGTTTTTCAAGTAAAGACATGCTCTTCTCTCTTCTGTATAAAACTTTATGAAATAAAGGCAAAAGGTTGTGTACATCTTAATGGAAAATGCTGCCCAGGGCTCTGGAGATGGTGGCTGCCCTGGCTCCCTTCACTGTCCAGGTCCTGAAAGACTCTTGTTCATGAACTGTCTCTTCACAAAGCAAGTCCACCACTTGCTGCGTTTACTATTCTGAGGGTCAAAAACTTTCTCACAAAGTCTCAGTCCAGTCTCTTGCCTTAGCTATCGTAAATAGGCTCTCATCACTTCATTTTCCTGTTTGTTTGCAGGTTTGGCATAAATTGCATTAAGTGGAAAATGAGGCTCTCCAGGAATGGGAAAATTAGTAATTCCCAATGTATACATTTCTTTCTTACCTTGGATTTTGGAATTGTACTTTTGGAGTTTCTTCAAACACTCAGAAATGTAGAGAGTTACATATTTCAAGGTCCTATCAGCTTCATTCTTAATTTCATAGTTTTTGAAGAAGACATTGGCCTTGAAGTAACAGATGGCTTCATCCACAATATCTGTATCTTTTGTCTCTCTGGGGGCAGGTCCTTTGAATTGGCTTCCGATGGGTCACAGTGCCATGTTTCCAGTGAGTTTGGTGTCAAGGCCCATGAGAGAAGAGTGGTAAGCCAGCATCTTGGCAGCACCTGGGTTTCAACCCAGAGGATCAGGAATGCTAGAATAGGTATTTTTGGAGAGAGGTAGCTGAGGTTTTGGAGGCTTATTAATGCCCAAGGTCACACAGATAATAAGAGGAGGGAGCTAGGACACGAAGCTGCTGCCTCTCACAGCTAATACATGGGAGAACCAAGCTTCACACCCCAACTCTACTATGCCATACAGACATGCCTTGACCGGTGTCCTGTCCCACAGATTGTTGATGGTAAACCTGGGATTAGAACACAGGCTAGCTCTAAGTTTCTCTCCTCAAATTCCCCTTCTCAAATCCCCTTCTTATCTCGGCCCACTCTGGCTTTCCCCGGATAAGACCCTCCTAGCACGGTGAGCTCTTGAGGCCCTGCTTCTAACCACATGAATAACCAGCGCCCTCGTGACCAAAGCTGCCATCAGAGCCCTTGGAGACCTGCTCTAACTTTCTGCAACTCAGCTTTGATGTTTTAAAATTACCAACCGTTTTGAGAAATATGCAAAAACATGGTGCTAAATATGTATAATATACAGAGAAATGACAGGTCGTTGCTCTCAAAATTTTATTAGTTAGTAGAAGAGATAAGCAGGTACCCAAATAACACAGAAGCATGAGGAAGGTTGGAAGGGAAATTGGAAGGGGCTGAGTATGGGGGGACAAGCCTACCCTTCCATGGCCTCCTAGTTCTGCTGTGGGATGTTTGGGCTCACAGAGCCTCCAGGTCTGGGGAGAGTGGGAAACAGGCTGCTTTTCAGTTCCAGTCCTGTCCCCTTAGGAGCTGGAGCACGCTGGGACCACTAGGGACCTCCCTTTAAGACTTCTGAATGGCTTCAAGGACACTGGGGTCACAGAACAACGCCATTTGGCAGATGGCAGAGGCTGCCTCAGGGAAGGAGAAAGGCTGTTTCTGATGCCAAGCCAGAGATAGAAAACATTTTCTCTGAGTTAGAGAATGGGAAATGTGCCCCGATCTGTTCGGAAGCAGCGAATTGGCCCAATATCCCTGTACTTCCTCATCATTTGTAGGTCATAGCCCCATTTGAACTGTGGACCAGTGCTGCAGAAAAAAGAACCTGGGCTCATACGACACATTGCATAACTCCTGTAGTTTCTCAGATGCTTTAAAAGCCATCTATGGATTCCCAGGGGGGGTCCACAAACCCAAGGTTAAACATCCCTACATGAGGTGGTTTTTAAAAATGTCTGCAAACAGAGGAATTTTTAGGGCAGTGAAACTATAACGGTGGATACATGTTATTATGCATTCCCATGAAATGTACAACATCAACAGTGAATGCTGATGTCAACTGTAGACTTTGGGTGATGATGCATGGGGGGGGGGTTCATCAATTGTAACAATTGTAACAAATTGCAACAAATGTATCAATTGTAATAAATGCACCATTCTGGTGGGGGGATGTTAACAATAGGGGAGGCTGTGCACGTGTGGGAGCAGGAATTACATGGAAAACCTCTGTACCTTCTCAGTTTTGCTGTGCACCTAACACGGGGCTCTGAAAAATGAAGCCAGCCGGGCGTGTTGGTTCACACCTGTAATCGCAGCACTTTGGGAGGCCAAGGCAGGAGGATCACTTGAGCTTAGGAGTTTGAGACCAGCCTGGGCCACAAAGTGAGAAGGTGAGACTTTATCTCTCACAAAAAAAATTTTAAACACTTAGCCAGGTATGCTGGTGCACACCTATACTACAGACCCAGCTACTTGGGAGGCTGCAGCAAGAGGATCAGGATCATTTAAGCGCAGGAGTTTAAGGCTGCAGTGAGCTGTGATGGCGCCACTGTACTCTAGCCTGGGTGACAGAGTGAGACTCTGTCTCAAAAAAATAAATAAATAAATAAATAAATGTATATATACAAACATACACACACACATATACATATGTATGTGTATAATAAAGTCTGGTTTTTGTTTTGTTTTGTTTTAAGAGACAGTGCCTCACTATTTTGACCAGGCTGGTTTCAAACTCCTGGACTCAAGTGATCCTCCCACCTCAGCCTCCCAAAGTGCTGGGATTACAGGGTGAACCACTGCACCTGGCCGAAGTCTGTTTTTAAAAACAGTGGTGGCAAATTATTTGATACTCCTCCCATTCAAAGATAAAGTCTATGCCCCTCATCTTGAATCTGAGCAAGCTTGTGACTGCTTCTACCAATAGACCTTGGCTTCCAAAGCTAGTTCATAAAAATCTACACAGCTTCTACCTGGTTCACTTAGTCTCACTTCAGGGATACTCCTCTCAGAATTCAGCTCCATGCCAGATGGAGAGCCCACATGGAGGCACTGTGTAGGCAGTCCCAGCTG
Organism: Piliocolobus tephrosceles; assembly: GCF_002776525.5. Taxonomy (NCBI): domain Eukaryota; kingdom Metazoa; phylum Chordata; class Mammalia; order Primates; family Cercopithecidae; genus Piliocolobus; species Piliocolobus tephrosceles. Next base: position 152,596,225 of record NC_045438.1, read on the forward strand.
AGCCCAGCTTCTATGGGTTGAACTGCATCTCCCTAGAAATGTTAAAGACCTAATCCCCAGTATCTGTGAATGTGACCTTGTTCAGAAACAGGGTCTTTGCAGATGATCAAGTGAGGATAAGGTCATTAAGGTGGGCCCTAATCCAAAATGACTGGAGTCCTCATGAAAAAAGAGGATGTAGGCACAGAGACAACACACACACAGAGAAAGAACATCATGTGGAAATGAAGGCAGAGATCAAGGTGACTTCTCTATAAGCCAAGGAATGCCAAAGATTGCCAGCCAATGACCAGGAGATAGAAAAGAGGCAAGAAACAGATTGTTCCTCCCTGACCTCAGAAGAAATCAACTTGGCCAACACTTTCATCTTAGACTTCCAGCATCCAGAACTGTGGACAATAAATTTCTGTTGTTTTAAGCCACCCAGTTTGTGGTACTTCATTATGAAAGCCTTGGGAAGCTAACTCACCATCCTAGGAGTGATTACTGCCCAGATTCCAGTGCAAGTGAAGATCTTATCTCAGAAGAGCATGCTGCAGAATCCAGACATTTGAGTCCCCTGCAGCCATTCACGTCTTTCCAGCTGAAGTTACAGACATCTTATGGTGGAGGCAAGCCATGGCTACTGTGCCCAGATTGAATTTCCAACCCACAGAATCCATGAACTTAATAAAATGGTGGTAGTTTGAGGCCACTAAGTGTAGGGTTGTTTGTTACTCAGCAATGGTTAACTGGAACACTACTTAAAACTCTGACCTCTGACCAAACGGAATTATGTCCTCTTCCTTCCCTATCTGCAAAGGGGGATGGCCTAATTATTTAAACTAAATGTCCAGGGTAATGATATCATAGAACGTGAGAATTAGAAGGAAACTCGATACTCCCATTTAAGCAGAAACAAATTACCCACAGTCCCAGCTTCATTCAAATCAAACAGCTTTCATTTTTCCCTTTCAATCCTTGTGCATACATAATTTGCACATAGTTTATTCAAGATTCATTCAACATAGTTAAAATCAGAGTAGACGTAATTTTGGAGTCTGCTTTTTCCACTTGTAATTTATCATAGCATTTCAATGTTGCTATATAGTCTTTATATTACTTTAATTGCAAAAATTTTCAGAAGTATTTGTACTTTAATTTACTCAATCATTGTCTTTTTGAACAACATAGAAATTTTGATGTGAATCTTCTTTAACTGCAATATTTTAATTATTGTTCTAAATTAGGGGTCAGTAAATTATGACCTGTGAGCCAAACTACCCACCCTATTTTTCTACTGCCTGTGAACTAGTAAGTTTCTTAAGTTTTAAATGATCAAAAAGATATAAAATAATAATATTTTAACACACTAAAAAATTATGTGAAATCCCTAATCCAGTGTTTATAAAGTTTTGTTGGAAAACAGCCATGCCCATTTATTTACATGTTGTCTGTGATTGCTTTCACAATACAATGGCAGAGTTGAGTGCTTGCAACAGAAACAGTGACCCACAGAGACTAATATAATTACTATCTGGCCCTTTACAGAAAACATTTGTCAACTCCTATCCTTAATTTACATCAAACCACATGCCTCAGAGGTTCCAACCTGTCCTTGGGTTCCTTCATGATTTTGGACTTGCCAGCCCCCACAATCGCATAAGCCAATTCCTTGAAATCAGTCTCTTTGTATATATTATCTCCTGATTCTGTTTCTCTGGAGAACCCTGACCAACACAGCATCTAACATGCTTTTGTAGAATTAATAAAGCTGTAGTGAAGGAGAAAGATCCTGAATGTTCAGGAGTGCTGCTGGGCTGTGAGGGTTTGCCTTAGATGAGCCAAGCACACTATGCACATGGAAAGATCATGAGCTTGGAGTCTGATTCAGTTTGAGCACAAGGAACGGAAATCTACTGAGACTAGGCAGAGGTGAAGACTTGTTGGAAGGATACAGAGATGCTCCCGGAATCCAAGGGCAGAAAGCAAAGCAGGGTCTCACAGGGCTCAGACATCACCAGGTGGCTTCTCTTTCATCTCTCTAGTTCTGAGACTACAGAGTCCCTCTCTCTTTCCACATATCCCTTGTTCTCTCCAATGGAAGGCCAAGTTTTTCTGCTCACCCACAGACCAACATGGCCTTAGGACTCTGTGGCATCACTGCTACCTCGACCTTCATTGTCTAACTGACTCCATTTCTCAGTCCTCCAATTATAAACTCCCAGGACAGAGATCTAATTGCCAGGAGCCTGTCATATACCTCTGCCCACAGCAATAGGCAGCCAAGGGTCATGTGGCATAAACATGACCACCTTCCCCACCACCCCTAATTAAGTAGAGGATGAGGAAGAGTGTCCATTTCACAAAAAGAGTGCTCCAAAATATGTTTACTGCAGACCTGATACCATCCTATCTTAGTCTGCTAAGGCTGCTATAGCAAATACCACAGATAGGGTGGCTTAAACATAAATTTCTTTCTCACCATTCTGGAGGCTGGAAGTCCAAGATCAAGGTCCCGGAAGGGTCACATTCTCCTGAGGCCTCTCTTTTTGGCTTGCAGACAGCCACTTTCTTGCTGTGTCCTCACACGGCCTTTCTTCTATGCATGCACATCCCTGGGGTCTCTTTCTCTCTTTACAAGGACACCGGACATACTGGATTAGGGCCCAACCCTAATGGCCTCATTTAATCTTCATTACCTCTTTAAAAGCCTTCTCTCCAAATACAGCCACACATCAAGTATTGGGGGTCAGGGCTTCAATACATGAATTCCGGGGGGCACGTGTGATGGTGAGTTTGATGTGCCACTTGGGCTAGGCTGCAGTAGTCCGTTATTCAGGCACCTTTGATGGCATGCCCCTTCAGCCAGGGGAACCTCAGTAATTTACTTTTTTAAAAAGTGGGAACAATATTGCCTCATATAATTCGTGTGCAGACTGGAAAAGGGGATGAGTATAGAACATAAATGATAGCCATTATGATCATTATTTTTTCTCCCAAACAGGCAGGCAGGGCACCCACTTCTTGTGCTTCTGAACCACTCTTGCTTTGTGTCGGATGGCTTTGCTCTTGCCCTCTTCTGCCTTGGGTTAATCACGGTGTATTCACACCTTACATGGGATAAGTAGGGTATTTTAAACATCAATTTTATTATCCAGTTATGTTAATGGTCTGTGAAATAACATGTGAAGAGCCCATTAAACATTGTGAAAGAGTTTCCATTTCATAAAAATGAGGGAATAATAAGAGAGGCCAGTGTAATTCATTGCTGAGCGGGGGAGAGGCTGACTTTCATCTTCAGATGACCTTCTAAGAGAAACAACTTTCATAACTTAGAACTCAGCATTTCAAAAGAATTTGGGGAATGGCTGACCCTTCTAGGCATTCACCAGCAGGATGTTTCTGACCAAGAAATAATTTAAAGTGTATGGAAATAAACACAGGAATGACATTTAATAGCTTGTAGTTGAGATGAATTTTGATCTAAAATGTTAATTTTTTTCTTTCAACCAACTCTATCCTACTCTCTGAGTCCTACTTCGTTGCACAACCACAGTCTGTCTTGTGTATAACCTGCTTAGAAAAAGCTGAAAGGTAATTGCATAAACAACTTCCACCTAGATCCTCCTCCTGTTCTGAGCCTAATACCAGCCCTGTCCCCAAGCTCTCAGGAACAATGGACTCTAATCCATGCATGAATCTCTGACGGCCATCTCTTCGTTTCTTCAGACTGTTTTATGTCATAGGTTTATAGATTTCCTGGAATACTTTCCATACTTGACTTCTGAGACGTCACACTCTCCTGGATTTCCTTGTACTTCCTAGGCCAGTACTTCTCAGGAACCTTTGCTGACTTCTCCACACCTCCTCGATCCTTATCATTGGAGACCTCAGGAGTGGGGTTTGGACTTCTCTTCTTCTTTTTCTATAACAATCCCTTGCATCCAGTCTTACGGTTGTAAATGCCATCTATAAGCTGACACCTTCTAGATCTAGCTCTCGCCTAGACTCTAGACTCATATATCAGCTGTCCACTGAAGTGCCTAACAGGCATCTGGAATGTAACTTTCCCAAAATCAAATTCCTGATCTTCCTCCAAAACCTGCTGCATCTACACTATTTCCCATCTTAATATCAATCGCATCTTTGTAGTTGCTCAAGCCAAGAGTTCTTCACTTCATTCATTTTTCTTTTCATTCTTATCTCCCAATCCGACAGCAAATCCTGTCAAGTCTACCTTCATCATATACCTTGAGACTTGCCACTGTTTACCACCTTCACACTGCTGGGATCTTGGTCCAAGCTACCATCATTTCTCATCTTGACTTTTTTTTTTTTTTTTTAATAGAGATGGGTCATGTCATGCTGTGCAGGCTTGGGTGCAGCAGCTACTCACAGATGTGATCATAATGCATGATAACCTCGAACTCTCGGCTTGAGTGGCCCTCCTGCCTCAGCCTTCATCTTGACTATTGCTGTGCCTTCGTTCCATCTTAGACTCTTCTTTACCCAGTAGTCAGAGAGATCCTTTAGATCATAATCAGACCGTGTTGCTCCTCTACTCAACTCATCAATGGCAGCCTTTTCCCGTAGAGCAAAAGCTGGAATCTGTCCAGTGACTTCCGGGCCCTGCAGGATTGGGCCTCCCTGCCATCTCTTCTCTCACTTCATCTCCTCCTCTCCCCTCCTTCAGTCACTCTAGTCACATTCACCTTTTTGCTGTTCCTCCACCCATGCAGGGCATGCCCCTGTCTCATGTATTTACTGTTTCACCAACCTGGAAGACATTTTCCCCAGGCAGCCACGTGGCTGGCTTCCTTACTTCCTTTTAAGGCCTTGATGAAATGTCACCTTCTTTGTGTGGCTTTCTCTGGCCATGCTATTTAAAATGACAGCCAACTTCCCAATCTGTACCAGTACTTCCTGTCCCCCTTCCCTGCTGCGTTTTCTCTGAGGCCTTGGTCATCATTCGACACTCTAAATGTTTTCTTGCATGTTCTGTTTATCTCTTTCTCAACGCTGGAACCCCAGGAGGGCAGGGCTTTGTCTATTTTGCTCACTTCTGTATCTCTAGCACCCAAAACAGTTGAATCTGTTGTACGAATATACAAATGATTGTTCCTGCTGGAAATTTTTCAAACCACCTCACATTACAGCTGAGAAAACTGAGGCTAAGCCAATGACGGTTTGCCAAATATCACATAATTTGTTAATGGCAGAGTTGAGAGTAGAGACCAGTTTTCCTGACTCAGAGTCCAGCCTTCCGTCAAGTAAAACATCTTCTGTCTTTTATCCAAATGGATTTTACAATTTTGTGGAACATAAATAATGGTTTCAAATTTCTCTCTAATCATGATACCCAGCACAATTCAAAGTAATTATAGATGATGTTTAAAAATATTAATTTCAGGGTCACTGAACCAGTGACAAATCCAAATAGTTAAGAGTATTATGAAAGAACTTGTGTTTCCTTAACTTTTATTTTAGGTTCAGGGTTACATGCGCAGATTGGTTATACAGGTAAATTGCATGTTATGGGAGTTTGGTATACAGATTAGTTCATCACCCAGGTCATAAGCATAGTACTTGATGGATAGGTTTTCAATCCTCACCCTCCTCCTACCTTCCACCCTCAAATAGGCCCTGGTGTCTATTGTTCTCTTCTTTGTGACCAAGTGTCAGTGTTTAACTCCCACTTATAAGTGAAAACATGCAGTATTTGGTTTTCTGTTCCTGTGTAAGTTTGCTTTGGATAATGGCCTCCAGCTGCATCCATGTTACTGCAAAGGACATGATCTCATTCTTTTTTATGGCTGCATAGTATTCCCTGGTGTATATGTACCACATTTTCTTTATCTAGTCTACCATTGATGGGCATTTAGGTTGATTCCACATCTGTGCTATTGTGAATAGTACTGCAATGAACATACACAGAATGCGTATTTAGGGTAGGACGATTTATATTCCTTTGGGTATACCCAGTAATGGGATTGCTGGGTCAAATGATAGCTCTGTTTAAAGTTCCTTGAGAAATCAGCAAACTTCTTTCCAAAATGGTTAAACTAATTTACATTCCCACCAGCGGTGGATAAGCATTCCTAAAGGGACTTTTTCCCACTGAGTTTTAGAGTACAAGTGACTGATTTCTGAGCCAGTTTCTAACATAGATGATAGTAATACCAGTGATAGCCACCATGAGAGTGCCCACCAAATGCCAGGTCCTTAACATATACTACTGCATTTAATTTTTACAACAACCTCTAAGGAATATATTATTGTTATTCCCATTTTACAGATAAATAAATTGAGGCACAGTGAGGTTAAGTAACATGTCCAACTCCACATAATTAATAAAAAGCAGAGATGGGGTTCGAGGTCATATTTGTCTGACTTGAAGCCCATGTTCTGAACCACTGCCCTGTACTGCTTCCCATCCATATGTCCAAATGGACAAAAACTTTCAAAGGCCACTCAGCAAGGAGTACTTGATTCCGAGTTTTCTATGACAGCCTAAGTCCTGTTATTTCATTCTGGGTGCAGAGCACATGGGAAACTACCATTGCCCCCTGGGAGGTAGCCCTTCTGGTAATCCCTGTGCCATCTGGGAAATACTGACTGCAAAGCAAAACCTCTCACCGCTAGCTTAAGCAACTAAATATTAGGAAGTCCACATGAAATAGAGAGAAGAGCACAGAACTCTTCACTATTCATGGGGGAGTGCATAGACCCAGGATAGGAGAGGATTGGCGGGAAGTGAATGAACTACCATTCATTAAGGTATCAACGGTTGTACTAGGCACTTATCAGATATTATTTTGTTTATTCCTTATAACAACCTTTTGAAGTGACTATCACTGCAGTATTCTTTTTCTACAGATGAGAAAACAGAAGTTGAAAGATATATCTTGGCCGGGCATGGTGGTTCATGCCTATAATCCCAGCACTTTGGGAGGCGGAGGTGGGCGGATTACCTGAGGTCAGAAGTTTAAGACAAGCTTGGACAACATGGTGAAATCTGTCTCTACCAAAAATACAAAAATTAGCTTGGCATGGTGGTGCATGCCCATAATCCCAGCTACTCGGGAGGCTGAGGCAGGAGAATCACTTGAACCTGGGAGGTGGAGGTTGGAATGAGCTGAGATGGTGCCACTGTACTCCAGCCTGGGCGACAGAGCAAGACTCCATTTCAAAAAAAAAAAAAAAAACTGTTGAACAAGGTCATCCAGCTATCAGAAGCGGAAGGTTTTGAACACAGATGAACATGATTTCAAAGCCAGCAGACATTCCCTCATCTCTGCTGAGCAAGCCAACTTTCTGAGCCTCAGTTTCCTTGTATGACAGGAGAAGGTTGTTATCAGAGGTTCTCAAATCTTTAACAGTCTATTGCTCCAGTTTTCACCTAGCAGGCACAAAGACTTTTAAAGGCCTTTAGGTTGATGGAAAAATGAAAGTCATTGCCATTTCCTAACAGGGAAGACAGGCATGACAATGAGTAATTGGTTTAGTCTAATTGTGATGTATACACTGATAAAAGCATGTATCAAACACAAAAGGATGGAGTGATTCATACTCTCTTGGTGGGCAACACAAACCCTGCCAGACCTTTCAGTTCATAGAAGTGAAATCACACAGAGAGAGCGCCCAGCTGCCATCTTTTTTCAATTGCCAAGCCAGCAGCAACCATTCCCGTCCCGCCTGTCATCGTGCCCCCCTCCTTTCTCCCAGCTGCCAAGGAGCAGATGTCTACAGAAATGGGTCATGGGATTGGAGCATTTGGAAGGTGAGAGGATGGAGGAATAAGAACATATTATAAAGCACCATTAATGATGCCGAAGTGCAGTGAACTTCGGGCAGGTTGCTGGTGAAGGGAAGATGGCCAGGGCAGGACCCAGGGGTACAGAAAGTGTATTGGCAAGAGAGCACTAATGCACAACTGTAGGTACTTCCCAAGCAAGTCTTGAGATGGTCAGATGTCAGAGCCAGGGAGCTTGGTGAAGTCAAGAAGGGGAGATGGGAGAATTGGCAAAGCAAAATAAGATACCAGCCATGATGCTAAACTTGTAGCAAAATATCCTTTTATGAAGATCCTAGTGGCCTGTGCTAAGTTGAGGTCATGTCTAAAAGAATCAATGCTGAGTGTCTGTGGGACTATGGGCCTCTTTTACAACTGGGGATGCAAGTGTTGGCAAACACACTCTTTTCTCATACCCTTTGGGATGCTTACAGAACAGTGGTGTCAACAGTTGGGTCTGTGCTGGAAGTTCAGTCAACATTTGTGCAGTGGAAGAATGACAACGAAGCATCAGTTCCATGGGCTTACCTATGTAGAGGGCCATTTGTGTTCTTATCTTGGAATAGACAGTGGTGTTTGGAATTCTGTTGGTTGCCAGGACATTGTCCAGTGAGGCTTAAAGAAAGGGAAGAATTTTATTCCTGAAAGGTGTGTCCCTGGTCCACTTTTTCAGAGAAGGACCCCTCTGAGTCTCTCCTTCCCATGGTATGGGCAGAAAGCTGGTATGAGGAACACATGCATACAGCGGATAGAGACAAAAATCTGTTCGATTTTAAAAATAGATTTGATTGTGTGACTCACATGTAAGTTCACTCCACCACATTCTGGGCGATTTCTGTATATGTTGGTATAAGCAGGAAGCAGAAACACTTAAATGATGTAAAAAATACCTTAAGGATTAAAGAAGAAAGCCTGAGCCAGCAGGGCAGGGGAACTGATAGAAGCCAGATGACCAGAACACACAAGGAAGGGGCCCCAGCTGGCCTGCAGCCCTGCATTCTCCCAGGGAGACCTGGTACGGCTTCACCTCTGTGGCTGGCAGGCCCTTCCAAGTGGCCTGGCCTCTGCGCTTGAGCTCAGGAATGAAACTCTCCTTCTCGAGAAGGCCCAAACGGCATATCCTTCAAAGCTGGAACAATCCAGGAATATGTCAACAACTCTTTTCCAATCTATAACCCCAGGCCACCAAAGCCCAACCTTCCATCTTGGTGTTACTGACATGTCCCCATTGAGAGAGTTAAGATTCATCATTGGTTTACCTTGGGTCATCCCATTTCATAACGAACTGTATTTGTTTTCTAGGGCTTCCATAGTGAAGTATCACATACTGAGTGGCTTAAATCAGAAATTTATTCTCTCATAGTTCTGGAGGCTGGAAGTCTGAGCTCTAGGCGTTGTCAGGACTTTGTCCCCTCTGAAGGTGCCAGAACAGGACTGAATTTGTTCCAGACCTCTCCCAGCTTTGAGTAGTTCCTCTGCAGGTGTCAGCGTTACTCCAGTCTTCATGTGGTGAAGACTGTTCCCATTTGTGTGTGTTTGTGTTCAAATTTCCCCTTTCTATTTAGGGCCCACCCTACTCCTCCAGTAGGACTTCATCTTAACTTATCCAATTACGTCTGCAACGACCCTTTTTCCAGATAAGGTCACAGTCTGCAGTACTGGGGGTTAGTCAGCTTTGGTTGAAAATTCAACATACGAGTTTGGGGTGGGGTGGGGTGGATAAATTTAACTCGTAACAAGAACATTGAATTTATCTCCTGGTTTGAGAAATTATTTAAAATTCATAAGATAAACCCACCATAATAAAAAAATTGGGGTTCTGCTTAAAAAGAGAATAAATGTGGCACAAGGTCTTAGTAATAAGAAAGATACAGGGAAAGTCACAGACTCTAGGATATCAGTAAAAGAACAACTCAGTCCCTCCTCCTTCCACTCCTGGGTAAAGGTAACAAACATCATCAGTGTCTTTAACAAAAAGGGAGGGTTAAACTGCACATTTTGAAACAGGGGCTAAGTGTAAGAGTCAGCAAACTGTGGCCTATGGGTCAAATCTAGCCCTCCATCTGTTCAATAAAGTTTTATTGAAACACAGCCTCACCCATTTGTTTACATATTGTCTGTGGCTGCTTTTGCACAATAGCAGCAGAGCTGAGTTGTTGCGATAGAGACCATGTGACCCACAAAGCCCAAAACATTTACTATCCAGTCCTTTACAGAAAAACTTTACCAACATCTGGACTAATACAAGGCAATGCTCAGAAAAACAACAATCCTAGAGAAAAGGGAAATTCTAAGGCGGTAACACTGCATGGCCATGAGGGAGCATCTGAGGCCTGGGGACTGGCAGGAAGGGTTGGATAGAGCTCACGAGGATGGTACTGCCTTCCTCAAATAGGCAGAGGAGCAAGCTCTGCAAAGGCTAATTCTTGGGGAACAAGTATTCCAGGTCAGCAGATGCTAGGTTCCCTCTCTTTCCAGCCATGGAAGCGTAGCAATGGTCTATTATTCCCTAAGGCAAGGCAATTCTCTGCTAGTTACAAAATCCTTTTGCCTGGGGGATCTAGTGTCTAATAAAACAAGTCACCCAATCGAGATTTGGAAAGAGGAGTCTGGCCCTTTTGGCCCTGTGTCTTCCTGAAAGTTCTGAGTCCTACACACTTCAGGGCAATGGTTCTGAGCCCACTGCGGTGGTGCACGGGGGCCGTTCTCAAAGGCGCTTTCCCCAGTCCTTTGGGAAACAAGAAAATAAAGTGGAGTTTCCATCACATTATTTTATTCCATTTGCAATGCTAACCTTTATTCTGAACCATGCCCTCCACCTTCGGAGTTCAAGCATGGCACATTTGCCGTGAAATAGTGGTGAAAGTGGTTGATCATCGATTATTTATTTTCTCTTATCCTCGTTGGACCAAATAAAAAAGTCTCCAGTCCAACTTACTTTTTGTTTTTCCTTCTGAAAATGCATAAGCCCTAAATATTCAAACCTCTGGGAAGCATGACTGTGGGCAGGGCCTATGGGCCCAGCCTTCCCTGTGTGGGGCACCCGCCGTGGAGAATGGATGACTCAGGTGACTTTTCTCTAGCAAATGCACTGCTCAGAATGGCTGGAAATTCCCTTTCCCTTCTGTGTGGTCGCCCCTGTGCCTGTAAGTCACAGACACCCAACTGGAGTTAGCTGACGCCAAAAAAGGAAAATGGCTCACACAATCGAACTGCTGAAGAGACAGGGGCAGAGTGGGCTCTGGGCCCCCATGAACCCAGCTCTCCAGGCCCCCTGGACCTCTATGTGCATGTCCTGTCTCCTGTTCTTTCTCTCCTCTATCATCATTTTCTCTGAAGCAGAGGCATGGCTGTTAGCAGCCCCCGGCTTACCTCCCTGCAGCTCCCTGAAGGGAGAGAAAAAATGGTGGGTTCTAGTCTGCTTTGGCTGAAAAATCCCAGGTAGAGGCATTGGTTGGCCTGGCTTGAATTACATACCTGTAGGGCAAAGGACCGTTGTGACCCAGATAGTCTGATGCCCCCTCCCTGCCCCAGGGTCTTTACGTCTCCTTCTCAGTGAAGCCTTCTCTGGCCACCCACTTAAATTGTACCCCTCAACCCCCAAGAAATCCCTGTCTCTCTTTATCCTACTCTATTTTTTCCCATAGCATTTATCATCTTCTGACATACTAATTTGCTAATATTTCTGTCTAGCTCCTCCCACTATAATGTAAGCTCCAGAAAGCAAGGATTATTGTCTGTTTTGCTTATTAATATACCCTAGTGTTGGCCAGGCACGGTGGCTCACACCTGTAATCTGAACACTTTGGGAGGGTGAGGTGGGGGGATCACTTGAGGTCAGGAGTTCGAGACCAGCCTGATCAACATGGTGAAACACCATCTCTACTAAACATATAAAAATTAGCCGGTGTGGTGGCATGTGCCTATAATCCCAGTTTTTCAGGAAGCTGAGACATGAGCACAATAATCACTCAACCTGGGAGGCAGAGGTTGCAGTGAACTGAGATCACGTCACTGTATTCCAGTCTGGGAAACAGAGCGAGACTCGGTCTCAAAAAAAAAAAAAAAAAAAATTGGCTGGGCATGGTGGCTCACATCTGTAATCCCAGCACTTTGGGAGGCTGAGGTGGGCGGATCACGAGGTCAGGAGATTGAGATCATCCTGGCTAACACGGTGAAACCCCGTCTCTACTGAAAATACAAAAAAAAAAAAAAAATTAGCCGGGTGTGGTGGCGGGCACT
>NC_045438.1:152608640-152641813 GCF_002776525.5 Piliocolobus tephrosceles
ACATATATATATATATATATACACATACATATCCTAGTGCCTGGTGCACAGCAGCTTAATAAATATTTGTGGTAGAATAAAGGAATGAACAGTCTTGATGGTCAGTCTCCTCTCACTAGAATGTAATCCTCCCACTAGAGCAGGGATTTTGACTTTTTTTTTTCTTTTCGTTGAGACAGGGTCTCATTCTGTCACTCAGGCTGGAGTGCAGTTGTGCAATCATGGCTCACTGTAGCCTCAATCTCCCAAGCTCAAGCAATCCTCCCACCACAGCCTCCCGAGTAGCTGGGACTACCGGCACAAGCCACCACGCCTGGCTAATTTTTTGTACTTTTTGTACAGGTGGGGTTTTGCCATGTTGCCCAGGCTGGTCTCAAACTCCTGGGCTCAAGCTATCCTCTCACCTTGGCCTCCCAAAGTGCTGGGATTACAGACATGAGCCACCACCGCTGGCCAGGATTTTGATTTTTGTTTGTTTGTTTGTTTTCCTAGACAACAGATACATCCTAGTGCCTCAAATAGTGCCTCACCCAGCACCCAGAGGACCCTCAATGAGTATTTGTTGACTTTGATAAATGAATGATTCCCTGTGGCTGTGGAGACGGCCCAATCATAGCATTTTATCTCCATGGCTACAGTAACTCATTGATTCCTTTCCCAGAAGTGGAGCTCTGCTGTGGTTAATAAATATCCACTACATTTTCCTAACTTGGAGTGAACGTGGGCCCGAATGTAAAGTTCCAATACTGTATAAGGTTAGAACTTGGCACAAAGCAAGAAAACACAGCTGCCCATATGGATCATAGTAAAGTGAGAATGAGTACAACTGAGCTAGAGTTGACAGGCACACTTCACAGAAAACACCAGGCTTTAAAGCCAAACTCTGATCTTATGGGTACTTCTTTTAGCTTGCCAGGATCTTCCTGCACTTTTTTTAACCTTGTATTTCTAGAAAAATGCGGGTTTCAATTGATGAGCAAATATTAAGTGGTATACTTCTCTGAGTATGAACTAGTCTTCATACCTTCTATCATAGACATTACAATTTTATTCAATTTTTTAAAATCTCCATATGCAAACCTTCTATTAAACCAAACCTTTGATCTCCCCATACTCTGAATGCCTCCATATGACGTGTTACCATGGAGATGTTCACATATACCTCATTTAATTGTGTAAACAGCATACAGCTCTGTCCATCTTAATCTCATCAATACACAGTTTCATTTTTCCCCTTTTCTGCTGTAAGTTTTGATCTAGCTTTAGGTGAATTTAGAACACCATGCTTAAGGACTCAGGTGTTTCAAGTAAACAAAGAAATTAAATTTCTCTTGATGAATTTACTAGCCTCCTCCTGTCCAATATTCAATTAATTCAGATGTAGAAGAAACCACCTTTAATACCCTGGAACCCGAATTCACAAGGAGATCAGCATTTCAATTTCAATGTAATTATCTGAAACTTAAGAATGGCTTATTAGAGTTAAGATGACAAAAAAATTAATATTTTTAAAGTAAGAGGTATTCCCTGGGGACAGAATGACAAGAATATTGGATGGCTTCCATAGCAGCTTTTAAATATAACCAAACAACTCAAACTGTTTAGTGTTCTAATTTATTTTTGAGTAAGGTTGCAAGATAAAATATAATATTGGGGACACATCCTACTAAAAATTTATTTGCCGTTTATCTGAAATTTAAATGTAACTGGGCATCTCGTATTTTTATTTGCAAAACCTGGCAACTCTATTTTATGAGACATGATTGACCACCAAATACTTCATAAGCCACTCAACATTTTCCTAGTTACCAGGAAACACTAAGGAGTCTCTTTGAGGAGAAAAAAGGAAAGATGCCACCCAGAAACCAATGGGTCTGCTGAGGCTTGAAAAGGCCCAGCTCAGATCTTGGGTGCTGGTTCCTCAGCACAGTACAGGACTCCTAAAACTTGGCATAGCAACTGAAGACCCTATATATCCAGTTTCATGCAGCATGCAGTGGGGAAAATAATTGCAACCTCAAACCTAGTGGTCTTAAGGTCTAGTGGCTAAGTGGTCTTTTAATGACATGGAACTGTTTTCTGATGCATATTGTCACTCTCTTCTAATGTTGGTGATATGAACAGGAGACAGGGAAATCCTGAGTAGAAGAGGGTGATTCTCCAGCAAAGGCCCCGCCTTCAAGCCTGAATACCCGTGGCCTTAAATGAAGACAGTCATTCCTGCTTTTGTGCCCAAAAGCTGCCTTTTGGCCCACCATGCCCCCTATCCTGTATCTATATAAAGCCCAGACCCCAGGCTCCAGAAGAAGAGGAGACGAGCAAGTGAACAGAAGAGCAGAACAGCGCAGCAGAGAGAAGAAAAGACATGTCTGAAGGCCAAGAGGAGTTTAGCTGGGGATGATTGGAGAGGAAATCAGCTGCTGTGTGGCCAAACTCCAGGGGAAGATCATCTTCCCACTCCATCCCCCTTCCAGCTCCCGCTCCATCCCACCGAGAGCCACCTCTACCACTCGTTAAAACCCCTGCATTCATCCTTCAAGTCCTTGTGTGACCTGATTCTTCTGAGACGCTGAACAAGAGCTTGGGATACAGAAAGCTGTCACACTGACCCTGTGCCCTTGCAAAAAGGCAGAGGGTCCACTGAGCTGGTTAACCCTTAAACTGTCCATGGATAGCAAGGCTAAAAGAGCGCACTGTAACACACACCCATTTGGGCTTTGGGAGTCACAGGCTCCCAACCCCGGATATTGTCATGGGGCTGGAGCCCAGTACCCTGGCTCCTGCACCTGCCTATCTGCATGCTCCTCCTCCCATAAGGGGTTTGAGCAGGGGTGGCAATTGAACAGATGAACCACACCCCTGTTGCATGTCCTGCCAGGGAAGTCAGGGAACTCTCCTATTTTATTGGCAAGATAAATCATGCAAAAGTCTCTTAGGCTCCTGCTTCTCTCTGGCTTTGGAGTCAAGGGTTCAGAGTTATAGCTCTTACTCTGTAACTAACATAGTGGGTGGGCTTAGATAAGTTTCTGAAACTTTTTGGCTCTAGTTGAGCCTCCCTTTCCAGTCTTCATCTATAAAATGGTAATAACTCTGGCCCTATCAAACGTGTGTTGCTATTGTTCTCAAATGAGATTGTATATGAAGCGAGGTGGTACGACTGTTATACAGTATGTGCAAACATTATATGAACACAAGATGGTATTGTCGTTATTGCCTGCTGTGATTTCCATGATTTCCATGGGTCGTTCAGTCCTGTGTGTAACAAGAAAGATCAGGGGGTCAGGACAGGAGTAAGCTGTTTATCAGAACAGAAAAACCTCCTGTGTTTAACATTCAAATCTTTCTAACAGGAGCCTGGGGCCTACAGGTCTTAGGCCTGGTAAGGGAGAGCACAGTATCACAGAAGCCGCAACTCATGGCCATCTCAAAGGGTTGTCAGAGTTCACTCTACAGCAACCCTTTAAGATGGCATGGGACTGACAGCTGCCATCCTCCCTGAAAAAGCTATGAAGTCACCAAATTGCACTGAACACAGGGCATGTATAAGTAATTACAGCCACTGCAATGAAACCGGGTCACTGTTCAAACCACTGATCAAATCATTGGTTCCCATTTTGAGGCCGGGAAACAGTATATTACAGAAGAAAAAAAAAGAGAAAATTATCTTGGTCCATAGCACTTAAAACAGGAGGAGGGGGCAAGCAAGAGACATATTCTTGCTTCAAAGTTTTTATAAGATAAATGTTCTGTCTGCACAAAGAACCTGAAGGGAGGCCAGGAAAGATAAGGTGTTCCCAGCTAATACCTGAATGCAGAGGTCTCTGCATTCCTTTATCATTTGGGGGTACCGTGCTGATTAGGGTGCTGGCTGAGTTCCAAACTCTGATAAGAGGTTTAAGGAACAGCTCCATCAGCCCTTCAGAACTTACCCAGCTCTCTGGGTCCATGACATCTGCCTTCAGTGTGGCCTCCCTGCTGTTCTTCTTTCTTTCTTTATTCGTCTTTACTCATAATGGTAAGCTGGAGAAGGTATGACTTAAGAAACTTCAGTCTATTTCCAAGACATTTCTAAAATGTCTTTTAACCACAAACTATCAAATCCTAGGACTATATTCATTATGGAACATATGCAAATATGTGTATTGCTTTCAAAGAGCAAATTCCAGGGAGCTAAGAAAAGCCCAACCATTTCTCCAAAGCCCTTCCCTGTACAGCTGGCAGCTTCACCTTTAAGTTCAAGATATTATTCTCAGTTAAAATGAAAATATATTCAGAAGGAACAATACTAAAACTCTGTCGGAGCCAGACTCCATCATAAAAAACAAAAAAAAAACGAAACTCTGTCGTCAGTCAGTGCAAATGAAGCCATTGTAAAGGAGAATAAGGTTTTTTTGCAAGAGAAAAGGAAGGAAGAAGGGCAGGAACAACCAAGGTGGGGAAGAACTAATATAAGGCCAGCGGGGTGGGAGCTAATAGTAAGAGCTGACATTTCTGTAGTATTAATACTTACAATGTATCATGCATTGCTGCAGGTGCTCTGCATGTATTAAGTCAGAGGTGAGGACAAGTATTTCCATTTTATAACGAGACAGCAGAGGCACAAGGAGTTTAAGTAACTTGACTAAAGCCAGCCAAGTAATAAGTGACTCAGCCAGGCTTCAAGATCTACCATCACTTTTTGCTCCCAAGAAGCAAAGGCCCCCCCCCACCTCCTGGTATTCATATCCTTGTGAGGTTTCTAACCATAGTAGTTGGGCTGGTCTGTGTGATGGTAGAATACAGCACAGGTGATGGTGTATCACTTCCAAGATTAGGTTATAAAGGCATGGTGGCTTCTGTCCTGGTGGCTGTCTCTCAGATCACTTGCTCTCGGATTAGCCAGTTGGACGTTACTAGCAGCCCTATGGATAGGGCCATGTGGTAAGGTAGGAGAGGCGTCCAGCCAACAGCCACCTGAATGAGTGTAGAAGTGGGTCTTGCAACGCCAGGCAGACCTCCAGCTGTCTGTAGCTCTGGCTGACATCAGTATCTCAACTACATCTCATGACACACACCAGGCCAGAACCACCCAGCTAAACCCAGACTCCTGACTTGCAAAAATTGCGCAAAATAATAAATGTTTGTTGTTTTAAGCTGCTAAATGTCGGAATGAATTGTTACACAACAATAGATAACTAATACAGTTTCTTGACCCTCTTGGCCTAATTCATAATTTTGTCTAGGGAATGTGTTTAACTGAGAATGCTGAAATACCAAACTGTTTCTCATACCTCAGTCTGATTCTCTATTAAATTGTCATTCATATCCTGTTGTAAAGCAATGTCACTCTTCTAGTTAGCATGACCTTTGCAATTATACAGCACAAGCTATAATTCATGCAAGATGCTCTAAGCTGTTCTTTCTTTGGGAGAAAAGGTCATTTTCAAATAGCCTTTTAAAACACACCAAGATTCCCACAGTATTTGCCAATTTCAACCCCATCCCGGAAAGTATAGTTCGCTGTCGTACCTCAAAGTAACAAATCAAATAAATGGTTAGAAGAAACGCTGTTCTTCTTCAGAAATCTGTATTAAATATATCTTAGGTGAATAAGGGGTAGTCTCATTCATGTTGTGCATAAAACATCTCAAATTGCATTACGTAAAACCAAAGAATAATGATTCCTAAACTATCGAACACTTTATAGACTTAGAGGAGGGGGACATAGTGGATCTTTACTTTTTATTTTATTCTATTTTTATTGTTACTTGGATATATTACCTAGCGGTGAAGTCTGGGCTTTTAGTGTAGCCATCACTTGAATAATGTACACTAAATAATTTCTCATCTCTCACTGGGCTCCAACCCTCCCTCCCTTCCAAGTTCACAATGTCTATCACTCCATACTCTATATCCAAGTGTGTGATCTTTATTTTAAAATGAATTAAAATTTAGTCTGGGCTCAGTATCTCACCCCTGTGATCCCAGCACTTTGGGAGGCCAAGGAGGGGAGGATCACCTGAGGTCATGAGTTCAAGGCCAACCTGGCCAACATGGTGAAACCCCATTTGTCTACAAAAATACAAACATTAGCCAGGTGTGATGGTGGGTGCCTATAATCCCAGCTATTCAGGAGGCTGAGATGGGAGAACCACTTGAACTTGGGAGGTGGAGGTCGCAGTTAGCCAAGATCACACCATTGCACTCCAGCCTAGTATATAGAGTAAGACTCCATCTCAAAAATAAAATAAAATAAAAAAATTAAAATTTGCAATGTGCCTCTGGACTCCTACTGTCCTTTGAAATTTCTAGATGTGGCCAGGCACCGTGGCTCATGCCTGTAATCTCAGCACTTTGGGAGGCTGAGGCGAGTGGATCACGAGGTCAGGAGATGGAGACCATCCTGGCTAACACGGTGAAACCCTGTCTCTACTAAAAATACAAAAACAAAATTAGTCGGGCTTGGTGGCGGGCGCCTGTAGTCCCAGCTACTCAAGAGGCTGAAGCAGGAGAATGGCGTGAACCCGGGAGGCGGAGCTTGCAGTAAGCTGAGATCACGTCACTGTACTCCAGTCTGGGGTCTCAAAAAAAAAAAAAGAAAAAAGAAATTTCTAGATATATTTAAGTTAAAGTTAATTAAAATTTATTTGTTTTGAGAATGTCTTAACACCCATAGAGATCACTGGAGACCACCTATGGTGCTTCTAGTGCTGTGATTTAGTTCTCTCTGAAATTGTATTCTAACCACAAACAGAAAGCACTCAAACCAAGATATTTAGGTGCTCCTTTAAATAACAATTCATATACTGTCTCCGTTTGCCTGGGGGCAGATTCCCTCTGTATTATTCCATCCTTAAATAAAATCTATGAGAGGCCATTGTTTTGGACTGAGCGCCCTGCACTAAGCCCCAACACACCAAACCCAAATGCAAAATGCAGTCACTCATGATAAGTGCCACATAATCAAACAGAAATTTTAAAAAACAGAAAAATCCCCAAACACGTCAGTTTAAAAACAAACAAACAAAAAAACAAAAACAAACAAACAAAAAAACTCAGGAGATTCACAGCAGCTAATCAAAAGAAGCCCAGTCAACCGAAGGAAGTCCCATCTGCTCTCACCGATACTAAGGGAGGAGACCACCCCTCATATTGTCTTAAGCCCAATTTCTGCCTCCAAGGAAAGAAAAAGTAAAAACTAAAAGACAGAAATGAAATCCACAAGCAGACAGCCCAGCACCACACCCTGGGCCTGGTAGTTAAAGATCAACCCCTGACCTAATCAGTTATGTTATCTATAGATTACAGACATTGTATAGAAAAGCACTGTGAAAATCCCTATCCTGTTTTGTTCCGATCTAATTACTGGTGCATGCAGCCCCCAGTCATGTACCCCCTGCTTGCTCAATCGATCATGACCCTCTCACGCAGACCCCCTTAGAATTGTGAGCCCTTAAAAGGGACAGGGATTGCTCACTCAGGGAGCTCGGCTTTTGAGGCAGGAGTCTTGCCCATGCCCCCGGCTGAATAAACCCCTTCCTTCTTTAACTCGGTGTCTGAGGAGTTTTGTCTGCAGCTCGTCCTGCTACAATACAAGGAAAATAACCCAAAGTCACCTGATGCTGACCAATCTGCTTTTTGCTGTTTTCCTCGTTCCTGCTTAGGTGCTTTACAAAAATCCACTGTTCTGCCGTTCCTGACTGTCTATTGCAGAGACTGGACACTGCCTGGATTATGAATTGCTTACAATAGCCAATTAGATCTTTAAAGCTCATTGTGTTGGAATTTCATGTTTGACACTGTATTTGATTGTGTCGGGAAAAACCACCCTCCTATGGCCCTGACTTAAGAATCTAAAGAAAGATTCTCCATGGAGTGCCCACAAGGCACTAGGTCCACATATTTTTAGTTCATGTTATCTTCCTAACATGCCTGCAAGCCATGCCTTTACCTTCGCCTCACAGGCGAGCAAAGTGAGGCTCCAGAATGGTAAACAGCTTACCCCAGGTCCCATTATCACACAAGTGAAGGGAGCAGGATTTAAACTCAAGACTGCTGCCACCAGCGCCACCTTGCCTGCTGCCCATGACCCTGGGACTTTGGGAGCTTCCCCTGAATCAGGCCTGCTGCCAGAACAGCCTGAGCATGTTCTCCCTAACTAGCCCTTTAGAACCTCGGGCCCCAATAAAGGCTAAATCGTTAATGTCACAATACAGCCTCCTTCTCCACAATCAAGCTCCTGAACCCTGCTTTTTTACAACTCTTTTATTATTGATTGATTGATTGATGCATTATATTTGAATGTATTTACATGGCACATGTGAAATTTTGTTAGACGGATAGTCGGTAATGATAAGTCAGGGCATTTAGGGTTTCTATCACCCAAATATTTATCATGTCTATATGTTTAGTACAGTTCAAGTCTTTATACTGGTTATACAGATTTGCTCATAGACTTTCTGCATAGCTACACACACACCCTCTCCCAGACCTCACATATACTCCTCAGAGACACACACATAACACCCACATACCTAACATACTATACACTCACCACACACACACATACATGCACACGCATCTTCCACCACATGCATGTTCATCCCCAGTGCTTTGCCTACCAGTAACCCCTTCATCCTTTGAGATCCACCTCCCTCAGGAAGCCATTCCTTGATACCATTACCCCAAAGCTGAATGAGGAGAATCTCTAGGGATCCCATCCCTATCTCCCTGCCCTACCCATTATTTTATCATTGTCTGTTTTCCCCAGCGGCAAGTGGGCTCCCAGAGGCCAGAGCTGAGCATTATTCACATTTGGGTCCTCCATCTTTCCTCCCCAACGCCCTGTACCAGGAATGGCACCTGGCACTCCGAATCTCAGTAAATACTTCTGGAATGTACGAGTGAGCTCTATTTCGGTGATAGAGTGCCCACTGGATTAATCTGCATAGCCTCCTGACTCCAGACTATCTGGGTCCAAACACCAAACATTATAACCTGATGCTAGATCTCTCTAGACTGTGGCATGCTCATCTGTGAAGTGGAAATGATGTCGATGGCAAGTAACACCCGACTGGCTGGCAGAGGAGATTCAATGAGGTTTTACACGTATGTAGACCTATGTATATTAGTATGAAGCAAATAACATGATTTTCAGTCCTTACATGGGGGAAGGAAAACCACACAGCTCCCTTTGGAAAAACCACTTCTGATGCCTTGTCTAACCAAGGAAACCAATGATTCTTCCGCCTTCCTGGGCTTCTCTCTTATCACAAGCAGACAGGTGGCCCAAGCACAATGGATTCAATCCATAATGGACTCTCAATTCAGTCTAACCGGTCTGGGCATCTCTGCCCCTAGAGGACTGAGCCCTTAATAAACAGATGTGTCTTCCAGCTCAGAACTGCAGACATGTGCGTGCTCATGTTTATATTGGTAGCCTTTGTTTTAAATCCATATCAATACCCATTTAGTATTTGTAACAGATTGGTTCTTTCTGATGTGACCGACTGAACAAATGAAAAGCATTTCCCTGTGGCCTGCCTGTCACATTTTTTTTCTGTTCTCTAATTGAGAACACTTTCAAACCTCTCCAACTCCTGTTTGCCTCACAGTAAGGTGAAGATTTGATTTCTTCCCTATTACACTTTTCTTTTGAGTCAAAATGAGTATCTTGGGAAAAAAGCATAGCTAAGGGAGAGGGCAAGTCCAGAAAAGCATGCATAAATTTGGGAGCCAAAATAAGGTTAGTGGTTCTGAAACTGCCATTGCAAAATTGTAACTGAAACAGTGAAAGAGATCTGACCTAACCAACTCCATCTTGCTTCCAAACGCCAAGCTGTCCTTGTTCATTCCTGGGCATAGGCTGAACTAATTTGGGGAGGAATTTAGTTTACAGTTTAAAACAAAGATGATAACAGCCCTTTCCCCAAACAAGCCTCCTTGTTGCCTGGGAACTGGACTGCCTTTGTAGGACTAACAAATTAGCCACAGATTAGAAATTATGGTCTAGGAGTCATGCAGTTGGAGGCTACAAGATTCTGACCCTCCCTAAACTGCTCCTAAGATCAGCGCTTGAGATATTTTGCAGACCCTGCATGTGATGATGGATCAGCTGGCACAGCTGGCATCACCCAGATCAATAAACTGGCTCATATGATCTTGTGGCTCCCACCCAGGAACTGACTCGGCGCAAGAGGACAGCTTCAGTTTTCTATGATTTCATCTCTAACCTGACCAATCAGCACTCCCGGCTCACTGACTTCTTCCCACCCACCAAGTTGTCTTTATCTTATTTATTTATTTATTTTTTGAGAAAGGGTCTTGCTCTGTAGCCCAGGCTGGAGTGCAGTGGTGCCATCTCAGCTCACTGCAACCTCTGCCTCCCGGGATTAAGTGATTCTCTAGTCTCAGCCTCCCAAGTAGCTGGGACTGTAGACGCGTGCCACCACGCCCAGCTAATTTTGTATTCTTAGTAGAGATGGGGTTTCTCCATGTTGGCCAGGCTGGTCTTGAAGTCCTGACCGCAGGTGATCCACCGACCTTGGCCTCCCAAAGTGCTGGGATTACAGGTGTGAGCCACCACACCCAACCACCAAGTTGTCTTTAAAAGATCTGATCCCGGAATGCTCGGGAAGACTAATTTGAGTAATAATGAAATTCTGGACTCCTGCACAGCCGGCTATGGGTGAATTACTCTTTCTCTATTGTAATTCCCCTGTCTTGATAAATTGGCTCTGTCTAGGCAGCGGGCAAGGTGAACCCATTGGGTGGTTATAGTTCCAGTCTATCCAGATGCCAGCCAGCAGGCAGGAGGCCCAGGCAGAGCAGTCTCAGCTGTAGATCCCTGGCAGTGGGCGACATCCCTCCCCACAGGTTCATGCTAACCTCTTTACAAGACATCTGCCTCCTCAGATACCAGCAGCCCAAATTCCTGCATGGCAATTTCATCCACTACAAATACCGTACATTAGTACACATTAGAGAGAAGCGGAAATTGCATGACTTTTCTGGTGAAAGGCTAAGTGAGAAGGTGTGGGAGGTCAAGGCAAGCTCAATTCTACCTTAACTTGCTGGAAACAGATTGCGTTCCTCCTTTCTGTTCCTCACTGTGCCGCCTTTGGTATTTCAGGCCCACAATGTGTGCAACAGATTCCTGATTTGATTACATTGCTTGGTATTTCATAAATTCTGAAAGATTGGCATAAGAGGGATGGAAGAGAACATATAATTATTTCTGTGTGCTGTATGTACCCCCTCCTCTCCCCACAGCTGTACCCCTCTGGAAAAATTGCCTGGGGCTCAGCCTAACAAGGGGAGGGAGGAAACCTTCATCCAGTAAGAATCTGAGTAGGGCTCCAGCCATGTACCTCAGTGCATTTCAGCTGAGCACTTGCTGTGGGCAGGAACTGCCCCAGGCCCTCGACATAACATTGTATGAGCTACTTGACAAATGATTGGAGATCTGAGTATATGGGGGATGGGGGTAACTCGCTTTGCCTGACATGCACAATGAAGATAGCAGCAAGTGGCCTCTGAGCAGGGAGTGGGAGTACCGTGTGGGAGACAAGCACTCAACTCTTGATCTGGAATTTGTCCTGGGCCCCACCCCACAGCTCATTGACCCATGATGTCCTCTACCCTCTGCTTCACCAAAGACACAGCAACAGAGAGAAACAGAAAGAGAAAGAGGAAAGTGAGTCATAGGGAATAACTGTCACATAGCTCTTTATAACTTAAACTTTTACCTTTTAAAATAGGTGCTGCATGAATATGTAACCCAATTCAATACTGCAAAAAGGTAAACAGTGAAGACTAAGTTCTCACCCCCACCTGACTCCCCGCAACCAGTTCCCATCCCCAGATGAAACTGCCTTTGCAAAGACCGTAACAGTGAGAAGATTACGACAGTGAAAGTGATCTGAGCTAACCAACCCCCACCTTGCCTTTAACATCCAAGCTGCCCTTAATTATTCCTGGGCTTGTGCCAAGCTAACTTTGGGAGACATTTGGTTTATAGTTTAAATGGTAATAGCCCTTCTCCAAAATTAAATGCCTTTGTAAAGAGAGTGAAATGCCACGGGGAGGATGTGAAGAGCCTGAATTCTGCTAAGGTACAGACAGAAATGATTACCAGCCATTATTCCGGCCATCACAAGATTTGCAACCTCCCCAATTACTCCTGCAGATAACATCCCTACTGTGGAACCTATAACTGGTCTTTTGAAATGTCTTTTCAGGTTTCTGCATTTTGGCAATAGCTCCACCCAGACCCACAGGCCCCTTCCCACCAGTCTTATCTCATCCAGAAGCAGACTCCCTGGCCCAACGAACTATCCTTGAAAAATCCTAGCCTCTGAATCTTCTGGGAGATCAACTTGAGTAATAACTCTGTCTCCCACATGGCATGGCCAGCCTCGTGTCTACTAAACTCTTTCTTTATTACAATCCTGTGGTCTCAGTGAATTGGTTTTGTCTGTGCGGTGGGCAGGAAGAAGGCCCTGGGTAGTTACACAGAGACAACCTCCTCTACCAATTCCCTGTGGATGCTTCCAGAGGGGCTCTGTGCATATTCAAATGCTTGCATGACTACACTTTACGAAGTTCTTTAACAAAAACAACAAAGCACACTGAGACCCAAGGATTATGTTGGGGCAAAAGTGTTACTGAAACCACCTTTGCAAAAAATTATAACCGACAAAATCATTACAGTGAAAGAGATCTGACCTAACTAACTCCATCTTGCTTCTAACTTCCAAGCTGTCCTTGTTCATTCCTGGGCATAGGCTGAACTAAGTTCGGAAGGAACCTAGTTTATAGTTTAAAACAAAGACAGTAACAGCCCTTTCCCAAAACAAATCCCTGCCTGGGGACTAGACTGCCTGTGTAGGACTAACAAATTAGCCACAAGATTAGAAATTGTGGTTTAGGAGTCATGCTGCTGGAGTCTGCAAAATTCTGAACCTCCCCAAATGCTCCTGGGGATAACATCACTCTTATGAAACCTAAGTTCAGTGTTTGAAATATTTTGCAAACCCTGTACTCCATGGATCACAGGCACCACCCAGATCAATAAACTGGCTCATCTGGTCTTGTGGCCCCCAACCAGGAAGTGACTCAACTCCCTTTGATTTCATCTCCAACCCAAACAATAAGCACTCCCAACTTACTGGCCCCTACCCACCAAATTATACTTAAAAATTCCAATTCCCAAATTTGCAGGAAGACCAATTTGAGTAATAATAAAATTTCATACAGCCCAGCTCTGCATGAATAGAAATCTTTCTCTAATGCAATTCCCCTGTCTTAATCAATCAGCTCTGTCTAGGCAGAGGGTAAGGAGAACCCACTGGGCAGTTACATTATTACATTGGATTCTCATGGCAATCAATGCTGTCCAGATCTCTCAGATGAGGGAGGTGAGTCAGAGGTTGGTTGAAGTCACTACTGGATATGGTTTCGACTGTGTCCCCACCCAAATCTCATCTTTTTTTCTTTTTGGGAGACAAAGTCTCACTCCGTCTCCTATGCTGGAGTGCAGTGGCACAATCTCTACTTCCTGCAACCTCTGCCTACCAGGTTCAAGCGATTCTCCTGCCTTAGCTTCCCAAGTAGCTGGGACTACAAGTGTGTGCCACCGTGCCCAGCTAATTTTTAGTAGAGACGGGGTTTCCCCATGTTGGCCAGGCTGGTCTCGAACTCCTGACCTCAAGTGATTTGCCCGCCTTGGCCTCCCAAAGTGCTGGGATTACAAGTGAGAGCCGCTGTGCTGGGTCCCAAATCTCATCTTGAACTGTAGTTCACATAATTTTCACGTGTCATAGGAGGGACCATGTGGGAGGTAATTGAATCATGGGGACTGTTACTCCATGCTCTTCTCATGATAGTGATATCATGAGATCTGATGGTTTTATAAGGGACTTTTCCCCCACTTTGATCTGCACTTCTTCTTGCTGCCACCATGTGAAGAAGGACGTGTTTGCTTCCCCTTCTACCATGATTGTAAGTTTCCTGAGGTCTCCCCAGCTCTGTGGAACTGTGAGTCAGTTAAACTTTTTTCCTTTATAAATTACCCAGTCTTGGGTATGTCTTTATTAGCAGCATGAGAATGGACTAATACGCCACTCAAGTCAGTATACTTAACCAAGTATCTGTGAAACTACTGTATCCATCAGCTAGGGCTTCTGTAACAAGTTACCACAAACTGTGTGGCTTAAGACAACAGAAATGTATTCTCTAACAGTTCTGGAGGTTAGAAGGCCAGAATCAAGGTGTCATTGGGGTTGGTTCTTTCTGGAGGTTTAGAGAAAGGATCTGCTTCCTGTCTCTCTTCTAGCTCCTGGTAGTTGCCAGCAATCCCTGGCATTCCTTGGCTTGTGGCAGCATCACTCCAACCTCTGCCTCTGTCTTCACATGGCCTCCTAACCTATGTGCATCCTCTGTGTCTCTGTGTCCACATTTTCCTCTTTTTCTAAGGACATCAATCATTGACTTTAGGGCTCAACCTAACCCAGTATGACTTCACCTTAAACTTAATAAAGATCCTATTTCCAAATAAGGTCACATTCACAGGTTCTGAGTAGAAATGAATACTGGGGAGAGACTATTCAACCCTACAGTAATCTTAACAAGCCATTTAACCTTTCTCAGTCTCAGCCTCTTCTTCATCTGCACCACAAAGCAGTCTTGTGAGGATGAAATGAGAAATCCAGTGAAAACAGTGCAGCATCAGCTTTGGTAGTCCAAAATGTTAGCTACTATTGCTGCCAACCTGTCATCATCATCTTTCTTCTTCATCTTCATCAGTCACTAGAATTATTATTTTTTGAGACAGAGTCTTACTCTTTTTGCCTAGGCTGGAGTACAGTGGCACCATCTTGGCTAACTACAACCTCTGCCTCCTGGGTTCAAGCTATTTTCCTGACTCAGCCTCCCGAGTAGCTGGGACTACAGGCATCCACCACCATGCCCAGCTAATGTTTGCATTTTTAGAAGAGACGGGGTTTCACCATTTTGGCCAGGCTGGTCTTGAACTCCTGACCTCAGGTGATCCGCCCACCTTGGCCTCCCAGAGGGCTGGGATTACAGGCATGAGACACCACACCCGGCCAGCCACGGGAATTATAGGAGCTATGAGAGACAAAAAGGACAGCTCACAGTCTCCACTCTCAAGTAGGTTCTGGTTTAGCTGTGGACACTCCACTAACATCCCTTACATGCTAAAGTGCTAAGTGCTATGGTACTGGTTGGGACTGCCAAGGAAGAAGAGGCTAGGGTGGATATCATCTGAGTGAACAGCACAAAAGGAACCCAACACAAGTAAGTTTTTGTTTTGTGTTATTTTATTTTAGCCAGGGTCTCACTCTGCTACCCAGGCTGGAATGCAGTGGCACAGTCATCGCTCACTGCAGCCTCGACTTCCTGGGCTCAAGCAATCCTCCCACTCAGTGTCTTGAGTAGCTAGGACTACAGGTGGGTGCCACCATGTCTGGCTAATTTTTTAGGTCTTGGAGAGATGGGGTCTCACTAATATGCCCAAGCTGGTCTTAAATTCCTTAGATTTCAACCAAATCTCCTTCCTCATTCTCCCAAATTGTTGGGATTGCAGGCGTGAGCCACCATGCTCAGCTTTTAAAGGATTCTTAGGAGCAAGATGGACCCCAACGGAGCTTTGACTCACTGCCTTGAAGGGAGTGGTCTCTTCATTTCCATGCCATGAAGGGCACATAGTCATATCACTCCTGAAGCTGAGATGCTTTCACTTCTCCTTGAAGAAGAAGCACATCTCTAACCAAAATAACATTGCCTGTCATTTCGGTGAAACGTCTTTGAGGTTTTGAGTTCATGGGAGTCCCAGTGGAGGAGAAACATCTGACTTTCTTTACTAACCTTAAAGTCTCAGACAAAAATAATAGGTGGAGCTCTTCCCAACTGAATTTGCAATGCCTGTGCAAAGTTAGCTGCCACGTGAAAACTATAAAGTGTGTTGTTAGAATGTTTCTGTTAGAGTAGATAGGCAGACATGAGCAGGGCAGGAGAGGGCACCCCCAGGAGTGTCAGGTGACCATGAGGTGATGACCAGGCGGTTGTTAAACTGTCTCTCTGGAATGATAATTGGTCACAGCCAGCACCAGGCAAGGACAGGCTCCCAGTAGATAGAAAATACCTGGAGCTGGTGATTAGCAGCTTCTCAGTAAGATTTCAGGAGTTGGAGAAGCAGGCTCCAGCATGCACACTAAGAGGCAAAGTGACGGGTATATGACCTTCATCTGGGAACAGTCGATCAGTAAGGGAAAATTGCCCCTACAGACATGCGAACAACCTCAGTAAAATAAACTATGCATACAGTCACCCTCCCAAGTGCTCAGCAACACTGTGCATGTGGTGGTTGAGCAATAGCACGCCCCAAGGGAAGGATCAAGGGAGGAGAAAAGAAAACCCCAAAGTCATGCCAATGTATAAATCCCCAAGTCAAAGACTGAATGGGGCAGTTGGCCTCTCAAGTTGCCAGCTTGGCCCTTTTCCAAATGTACTTTGCTTCCTTTTGCTTCTACTCTAAAACATTTTAATAAACTCTCATCCCTGCTCTAAAACTTGCCTCAGTCTTTCCCTTTTCTGTAAACCTATGTCTACCGCTGGGCTGAATTCTTTCCTCCAAGGAGACAAGGATCGAGTTTGCTGCAGATTTGTATGAATTCCACCACTGGTAACACAACCACTGCTGGAAAGCTTGAGATGTTGCGTGTGAGAGACCTAGAGTCAAAAACGTACATTGTTGGCCAGGCATGGTGGCTCACGCCTGTAATCCCAGCACTTTGAGAAGCCGAAGCGGGTGGATCACAGGGTCAGCAGTTCAAGACCAGCCTGGTCAAGGTGGTGAAACCCCATCTCTACTAAAAATACAAAAAACTTAGCTGGGCACGGTGGTGGGTGCCTGTAATCCCAGTTACTCGGGAGGCTGAGGCAGAAGAATAGCTTGAACCTGGGAGGCGGAGGTTGCAGTGAGCTGAGATCACACCGCTGAACTCTAGC
This sequence comes from Piliocolobus tephrosceles, assembly GCF_002776525.5. Lineage (NCBI taxonomy): Eukaryota > Metazoa > Chordata > Mammalia > Primates > Cercopithecidae > Piliocolobus > Piliocolobus tephrosceles. The sequence goes on from NC_045438.1 coordinate 152,625,651, forward strand.
CTGGGCAACACAGCAAGACTTCATCTCCAAAAAAAAAAAAAAAAAAAAAAAGTGCATTGCTAAAAACCATGCTTTGGACCACTCAGTGGCTGTTTCATTGAGAGTGCAATTGGGATTTCCTCTTTTCTAACCCTTCCATGTGGAGAGGACTCTGGCAAAATAGTAACTGCCGGCCTGTGCATGTACACATCTGAAGTGCAGTGCTGAAGAACTGGCTTTCTTTCATCTGCCGAAGACCTTGTCTTTCATACTGGTATTATAAATAAGATGAATTCTGTTCATCGATAAGTAGGGGCTAAAAGGCAAAATTGTTCCTTTAATAATATACCCGCTGGGCAAAAATAATCTGATTGGTTTTTTGATATGAGATGAAAGATAAATTGATTCATGTAAACGTGTTTCCCTTTGGAGAGTACTCCAATGCACTGAGTTGTGGCAACACATGATATAATTAATAGTTGTCATAGCAATGGGTTATATTCCTAAAATCCAGATGTGAGTTGGCTATTAAGATTTCACAACATATAGGGAGGCTGGATTTATAGATCATCCCAGAAAACTTCCATACATCCAATGTATCTATATGAAATAATCTTAGTTTAAATTCTTGGTCCTCTAAGCAGAAATCAAATGCAAGATCATATCACTGGAATTTTCTAGAAGTGTTTGGAAATTAAATTCTTCCCACTGAACGGTCAGGCCATGCATCCTGATGTTCATTTTGAAACTACAGCTGCTGTAATCCTTTGGTATGGTGAGGAAGGATGAGCAGATGAAGAAGAGGGAGAATATCTCTTTCAAAAGCCTTGGGCACATTTTTGTTTGTTTGGTTTTTGTTTTCATTTTTTTGTTTCGTTTTGTTTTGTTTTTAAGACAGAGTCTCGCTCTGTCACCCAGGCTGGAGTGCAGTGGTGTGATTTTGGCTCACTGCAGCCTCTACCTCCCGGGTTCAAGCGATTCTTGTGCTTCAGCCTCCCAAGTAGCTGGGACCACAGGAATATGCCACCACGCCTGGCTGATTTTCGTAATTTTAGTAGAGATGAGGTTTCGCCATGTTGGCCAGGCTGCTCTTGAACTTCTGATCTCAAGTGATCTGTCTGCCTCAGTCTCCCAAAGTGGTAGGATTACAGGTGTGAGCCACTGCACCTGGCCGTTTGTTTTTTGAGACAGGGTTTTACTCTGTGGCCCAGGCTGGAAGCAGTAGTGTGATCATGGCTCACTGTGGGCTTGACTTCCTGGGCTCAAGCAATCCTCCCACCTCAACCTCCCAAGTAGCTAGAACTCAGGCACATACCACCATGCACAGCTAATTTTTTGACTTTTTGTAGAGATAGGGTCTCTCTATGTTGCCCAGGCTGGTCTCGAACTCTTGGGCTTAAGTGATCCTCCTGCCTCAACTTCCCAAAGTGCTGGGATTATAGGCATGAGCCACTGCACTCACCCTCCATGGCAAATTTTTTAAAAGATAAAGGATCTTCTCCTGCTCTATCTTCTATATTCTTCTCCTACTTCCTAGCAAATAATAAAATAATAACAATTAATGATGAGAAGAACACTAGTAACAATCCCATTTACAGTTTCAGAGGTGTCAGGCACCATGCTAAATGCTTTACAGATATCTTCTCATTTAACCCTGCCAAAAATGTAAGGATATCAATACTATGATTATCCCCATTTCACAGGTTAAGTAACTGAGGCCCAAGATCACACAGCTGGAGTTCAACCTCAGCAGTCAGCTCAGGGGCTCACTCACACCCTTAAGTGCCCTTGCCTTTTGCGTTCTGCTCATCGTGGTGAATCTCTTAAAATATTTGGACCGAAAGGCATTAAACGCAGTCTACAGAAGAAACTAGGAGAGGCCAGGAACAGCGAAGACTCACAGAGAAGCAACCCCAGCTGCAGGTAGAGGTGAGATGTGGCAGTTCCACGCACAGGGCAATGACCTTGTGAGCAGTAGGCTCCATTAGAGTACAGGGACAGAACACGGTGACTCTCAGAATAAGCTATTTTCAGACATTCAGGAAATCAGGAAGAACCAGAGACCTCTGTCAGCAGGCAGGAAAGGTCAGCCCCTGGACACAGATTCAGGGATCAGCTCCTAAGTGTGTGTGGGAGCCCCCTGGAAACCACGTTGCTAGCAATGGTCCTCTTACTGGAAAGGGGTCCTGATCCCTAGACCCTAAGAAAGGGCACTTGGATCTCGTGCAAGGAAGAATTTGGGGTGAGCCCTTAGAGTAAAGTGAATGCAAGTTGATTAAGAAAGTAAAGGAATAAAAGAATGGCTACTCCATGGATCGGTCCCAAGGGCCGCTAGCTGGCTATTTTTATGGTTATTTCTTGATTTTATGCTATTGAAGGGATGGATTATTCGTGAGTTTTCCTGGAAACGGGCAGGGGTTTCTCCTGGAACTGAGGGTTCTTCCAGCTAACTTTTGTATTTTTAGTAGAGAGGGAGTTTTGCCATATTGACCAGGCTAATCTTGAACTCCTGATCTCAAGTGACCCTCCCACCTTGGCCTCCCAAAGTGCTGGGATTACAGGCATAAGCCACTGTGCTGGCCTGGTTACTCCCCTTTTTAGACCGTATAGAGTAACTTCCAGACATTGCCATGGCATTTGTAAACTGTTATAGTATTTGTGGGTGTGTCTTTTATCATGTTAATGCATTATAATTAGTCTATGATGAGCAGTGAGGATGACCAGAGGTCACTTTTGTTGCCATCTTGGTTTTGGTGGGGTTAGGCTGGCTTCTTGCCCACATCCTGTTTATCAGTGGGGTCTTTATGACCTGTGTCTTGTGCTGACCTCTTATCCTCCTGTGAATAAGCCTAACCTCCTAGGAATGCAACCTAGCAGGTCTCATCCTCATTTTACCCAGCCCCTATTCAAGATGAAGTTGTTCTGGTTCGGACGCCGCTGACAGTCCCAGTAGCCATGCCAGAACACAGTGAGTGTGGATTATGCTGAGTCTCCTGGTTCTTGAACTAGAGGTACTCGCATACCCCTTTGAATGTAAGCTAATTAGTGCTTCCCAAACTTCTCCAATTATAAGACTCCCCTGGCGTTGGTGAATTTACCGACTCTCAGGACCTACTGCACACCTCTGGATGAGAATTACCAAAAGTGCAGCCTGGGAATCTGGGTTTGGCAAGCACCCAGGTGATTCTCACAATCAAGGAGGTTTGGAAAGCACTGAGGAGGTTATTCAGAGCTTGTGGGGCCACACCTGTAAGTAGCAGTTAAGATGGCTTAGCTGTGAGGAGGGGAGGGAAGTGAGAGCTGGAACTATACAGGAAATCACAAACGTTGTCCGGTGATCTTAGGGTCACTGAGTGTCCCGGCTTGCCTGGTACTGAGGGCATTCCTGGGATACAAGACTTTCAGTTTTAAAACTGGGACAGTTCCAGGCAAACCCTGTTTCTGTTATGAAACTACATCCATTATCACCATAAGCCTCACATGACCCCGGAAGTTCTAAAACTTTCCTTTCCCAGCAGAATCTAGCTTCTGTGGGCATTAGAAGGAAAACATTGCTGCGAAAAGTATTGCATATTAAATTGTTTATGACTGATAGCTTCACTGGTCTTCCAGAGGTATTCGCATTTTTTGAAAAGAGGGACTATAATTTGTTTTGCCGCCTGCATTTCCTTTGCAGCTGAAATTACTTTTAAGAATATCTTCAAGAATCAGCAGTAAAACTCATAGCTGCATTTCAGAAAAGTGACATAAGTACCTAATTTGTCATTTCTTTTAAGTTTGCTAGAGAAAAAAAATTCTACTTCTCTCTCAGAACTGTGATTTCAACTGAGCAAACTTAGACATGAGTTCTCGTTATCCTTTTAAAGCAATTTTAATTTCCATTTGATGGCCTTTTCTTATATTCAGTTACTGTAGCTTTAAGAAAGAAATCTTTCCACACATATCTGAAGTCATTTTCTTGGGGCTTGCTAGAACAAATTAGAAAAGCACGATGGATGATTAAACTGAATATTGTATGTAGAGTTAATCCAAATTCCAGAGCAGTAAGCTTTACCAAAAAAATAATTACAATAAAACATAAACACAGAAGTGATGGAATGATCCAGACTTTCAACTTGACATTTGCTAGGGAGTTTGCCTCACAGTAGGGGATGAAGTCATCTCAGACATGACTTTCCCCAAAGCCACAAAGTCCGTACTTGGGATGGGAAGATAAGTTGACTGGGAAGAAACCTTAACCCTGAGGCCCAAGTCTAGTTAGAAGAGAGACAGGAGTCGCCTTCTCTTTCTCTATTGCTGTAGCTTTAGTGCGGGATTAAGAGAGGAAAGCAGCCATGGAAGGGAGACTCCATCTCGAATAGGGGTTGGGTAAAATGAATCTGAGACCTACTGGGCTGCATTCCCAGGAGGTTAGGCGTTCTAAGTCACAGGATGAGATAGGAGGTCAGCACAAGGTACAAATCATAAAGACCTTGCTGATAAAACAGCATGCAATGAAGAAGCCAGCCAAATCTCACCAAAATCAAGATGGCAATAAAAGTGACCTCTGGTTGTCCTCAGTGCTCATTATTCACTAATTATAATACATTAGAATGCTAAAAGACACTCACACCAGTGCCATGACAGTTAATATGTATCACGGCAACATCTGGAAGTTAATCTATATGGTCTAAAAAAGGGAGGAACCCTCAGTTCCGGGAATTGACCACCCCTTTCCCAGTAAACTCATGAACAATCTGCCCCTTGTTTAACATATGATCAAGAAATAACTATAAGTGTCCTTAGTCAAGCAGCCAGTGCCGCTGCTTTGCCTATGGAGTAGCCCTTCTTTATTCCTTTACTTTCCTAATCAACTTGTTTTCACTTCACTCCGTGGACTCGCCCCAAATTCTTTCTTGTGCAAGAACCAAGAACCCTCTCTTGGGGGTCTGGATCAAGACCCCTTTCCGATAAGTTACAGCCTAGTGGGTTATGTGTACAGACTCTACCTTAGAGCTGCCTAGGTTCAAATCCCAGCTCTGCCACACCTCAGCTGTGTAACCGTGGGTGTTACTCAACTTCTCTTTGCCCAGGAGGAAACAGTAATAGCACCTACCTTACAAGGTTGTTGTGAAGATAATTCATGAGCTAATACAGACAAAGCACTTAGAATAGTGCCTCCCACTTAATCAGTGCTATGCAGGTGTTTATGTCAGGGCCATAGGCTCTTGGGCCTCTAAAGGTTCACTAAAAAAAGTCACTGACACGAGGCAGGTTGATTAATAGCAGAAGAGGCATACAATTTAGCATGTCTATACAGGAGCTTTCAGAATGAAGATCCAACCTAACAATACAGAAGCTTATACACTATGTGGAGATTAAAGAAAGAACGACAACTCAGTGCTTGCCCCCAAACAGGTTTTAGTGGCAGAACAGTTTAAGGGCCGGAGAAAGCAATAGGCTTGGCTAGCAGAGCTGGCATTGTTATGTAGATAAAGGCTCCCTCAAAGGTAACTGTTTCTTTTCAGACTTTTAAAGGTATAAGACTCTCAATCTCTCCTAGAGCAGGGGAGCCTGGTTGTGTTGATGGAGATTCTCTACAGATGCAAAATTTTCCCCATAAAAGATAGCTTTGCAAGGCCATTTCAGTTTGCCAGCTCTGCAGCAGTTTCAAAATATGTCAAAGTAATATATTTTGGGGTAAAATATTTTGATTTCCTTTACTTACATGAAAGATAATGATAGAAATCTCCACATCTATCTTCAGCATATTGGTTAATTTTTTTTTTTTTTTTTTTTCGAGATGGAGTTTCGCTCTTGTTACCTAGGCTGGAGTGCAATGGCGCGATCTCGGCTCACTGCAACCTCTGCCTCCCTGGCTCAAGCAATTCTCCTGCCTCAACTTCCTGAGTAGCTGGGATTACAGGCATGCACCACCACGCCTTTGTATTTTTAGTAGAGACAGGGTTTCTCCATGTTGGTCAGGCTGGTCTCGAACTCCCGACCTCAGGTGATCCACCCACCTTGGCCTCCCAAAGTGCTGGGATTACAGGCATGAGCCACCACGCCTGGCCTCATTAATTTTTAATTTTTTAAAGTTGCTCTGCAGCAGAAGCTGCTCAGCAGGGCAAATGCAGTCTGTGCAGTTGTTCTGCTGGGTACCCAAAGTGTGAATGGTGGTGGTGGTGGTGTTGTCTGAACTAACTGCCAAAATTTTAAAATAGGGAAATATGTAAAAATACAGATTTCCATCTGTTTTTGAAAAATAGAAAGATCTGGCCATGCTAGGCTCACATTCTGCCTGGTCACTATTGGCTGGAGCTGAGTGGGGCTGGCTATTAAATAAAATGTATACTCCCTGATTTGTCACGGTCTCTACAGAGCCTGCTTTACTGTAGGCAACTGAATTCTTAATACTTAATTTTGAGTTAGTGATCAGCAAATTATAGCCTATGGGCCAAACCCAGTCCACTCCTTGATTTTATAACTAAAGTTTTCTTGAAATAGGGTACTCATTCATTTACATATTGCCTATGGCTGTTTCCAACTACATGGCAAAGTTGAGTGGTTACAACAGAAATCGTGACTCACAAAGCCTAAATATTTATTACACTATCTGCCTTACAAAGTTTGTTCACCCGTTTCTAAGGTATTGTTTTTCAGTACATAGATTGCTTAAAAATAACCTATTTTTATATTTTAGAAACTATATAGTTCATTCAAAATTTGAAAGTGTATGGTTATTATTTAGGGGGAGAGTGAATTATCTTGAATCAAAAAAACTGACTCACTTAGGAGCCTGTATGCTTAGGAACTTTCAATGACTGTTATTACTTATCTCCCTCTGGTGGTAAAATGCATAAATTGCAGGCACAGTTAAAGAAGACATGACGCCGTCTTAAAGACAGCATCGTATTTTGTTGTTGATTGTAGAATTCTTATCCTAGAGCACTATATGAAATGGACATTTCCTCTCACTCCATCTTGAATAACTTGAATATTTCTTCCTACTTCTTCAGTATGAAAATAAAACTGGGCAAAAACAAAAATCAGTTTGCCTGTAAATCATAATCATTAGAACAAATTATCAATAAATCATATAATAGTAATAGATAAACATTTCTTCCCTCATAAAGTTTATTTTTTAAGACATGGAATATCATTATTTTACTAAAATACTTTGAGATAAATATAACATATGTTATGCATTATTTATATGTAGATCTGTGTTATTAGTTATGCTATTAATTCATACAGTATACCATAGCCCTCATAATATGCTTGCATAAGCATTCAGCTGACTCTGCATTTGTACTTGGAATATCTATGTATTCAATCCTGGAGAATAAGGCAGCAAGGTTTATCCCACACAGATAGACCTCAAATGTTATCTGGGATGTCTGCCAAATTAAACCATTAGGTTCCAATGATGATATCTATTGACGACTCTTTTCTCAATTAGTTTTGGGAGAATTAATTAATCTATTATGACATGGTTCAGTTCCTATTATTTGTCTCTATTAAATAACAGTTTAATGAGTTTCTCTACATTTTGTTTTCAGCAGAGACCCAAGCAAGGAATTAATATTAATGTTCTATTAGATTCTTTTCATCCCTGAGGACATCTTCTGCATCTTGAACATGAGGTAGAGTCTACGTGGTGTACAGTATGTTGAATATATATCCAATATATTCTTGCTTGAATATATATCCAATATCCAGATTCTGGCACATGAAAAGTACTTAATTAATATTTGTGAAATGAATGAATGAATGGATACAGTGCTGGGAGCAGGAATGGGGAAGGGCTGAAAGCCAAGTCAACCCTGCAAAGAGTTCTAAACATGAGACGATCTTTCAGAACTGTCCCTGGTTGGGGCAAGAGGGCTATGTTTTTATCAATTCCCTGCCACTCTATGTCAATAAGTCATTGGATAAGAGAAACCCCAGGATGTGTTGGAGGTGTATCCTTGGGCAAATTAGCTCTCTTTATTTAAGGCATCCTCTGAAGGGGGCTGACAGCTGAAGACTGCCTGCCAATAGCACTCCCTGCAGCTGGAATCATTCATTCAAGAAGCGAGATCTTGGAGGCACATTATAACAACCATAGCATCTACCACATGGTGATTGCTCAATAAGTGTTAACCCTACTCCATAAACAGTTGCCCAGTGAATGAATAAACAATGAGCTGACTCCTATATCACTTGGTAAGTGACATATCTAGTCATTTATGCTTCATTTTTTAAATTGTTTTTTTGAGACAAGTTCTAGCTCTATTGCCCAGGCTGGAGTGCAGTATGCGATCTCGGCTCACTGCAATTTCCACCTGTTGGGTTCAGAAGTCCTCCCACCTCAGCCTCCTAAGTAGCTGGGACTACAGGTGTGTGCCGCCATGCCCAGCTAATTTTTGTATTTTTTGTAGAGCCAAGATTTTGCCATGTTGCCCAAGCTGGTCTTGAACTTGTGAGCTCAAGCAATCTGCCTGCCTCAGCCTCCCAAGGTGTGGAGATTACAGGCAGAAGCCACTGTGCCCCGCCTATGCTTAGTTATTCTAAAATTGTATCTTTCTGTGGACATTTAGGAAAGAGAGAATGTTCTTTCACCATCTTTCATGCTAGCCAGAGCCTCCATTCCAGGGTGACATAAAGCAGGTGGTCAGGGAATGCTGTTTATGGTCACCGCTTAAAGGACCTGTGAGGTCTCTATTTGAGGGACTTCAGCCATCAGGAGCAAAGAACAGAGCTATCTGTAGAGGAGGGGTTTGGTAGATAGGATTTTACCATCACCCTTAACATTGTATCATAGCCGAATCTCAGGCATATTCTAAATATTGAAATCCTCTATTGTTACCATTTGGTTTTGTTTTATTTAATTTTAATTTTAATGTATTTATTTTTGAGATGGAGTTTCGCTCTTGTTGCCCAGGCTGGAGTGCAATGGCACGATCTCAGCTCACTGCAACCTCCACCTCCTGGTTTCAAGCGATTCTCCTGCCTCAGCCTCCCGAGTAGCTGGGATTACAGGCCTGTGCCACCACGCCTGGCTGATTTTGTATTTTTAGTAAAGGTGGGGTTTCTCCATGTTGGTCAGGCTGGTCTCGAACTCCCGACCTCAGGTGATCTGACTGCCTTGGCCTCCCAAAGTGCTGGGATTACGGGCATGAGCCACTGCACCTGGCCAGTTTTATTCTATTTTTAAGAAATAAAATGATGGGTTTCACTAATGATCTCTAAGGTCTCTTCCAACTCTAACATTCTATGATCCAAAAATTAGAAGCCACCACTATTGAGTGTTGAACATGTGCCAGCTCCAGTGCCAAGCACTTTGCATACACAAACTCACTGAATCCCCCCAGTTTCCTCCCCAGGAAAATGGAGATAAAAATAGTACCTCTCTCATAAATGAGGATTAAATGAAGTAACTGACACATAGAATATAGCCTGGTATTTAGTAAAGTCTAGCTATTATTGTTTTTACTCTTACTTAATTCCTGACTTCTCAGAACTCTCTATGTGGCCTAAGATCTACTCTTCCTTGAGAGATCTAAGCTCCATCTTAAGTGCCTCTTCTTTCCTCATGACTCCCCTGAGTGATGAAAATCACCTGAGCTTTAGCACTCAGCCACCATTTGCATGTATCCATGATGGGCTAGTAGTTTGGAAGGGGAACATTTTCCAGAGTATTTAGGAAATTGGTTCATAAACCATTTGTGTTACGTATCTGCAAAATCCCATTTTACAAGCCAACTCTTCAGTGTCTTTCATTGTTACCTGTGTTTGTCCACCTTGAACCAAATTGTCATATGATGCAACAAATGTCCAATCTGCAGCCTTCTGCAATCTACATAAGCCAGAATTTTTTGTGTGTAATTAAACCAATTTGCATGCATATTAGAAATACACGTTTACTGATTAGAATGGTAAAACTATAGGCTAAGTCTCTAGCATTTATCTTGGTTTTCACAGAGACGAATTTCATAAATTCATGGACCATTTTCAAGTGGTGCATATCACCTACCCCAGAAACTCTTCTCAGTCCCATATCTGCTCTTTGCCATTGGGTAGTTATTCATACCTTTTCTTATCAACTTTGGCTGCACATTAAAATCACCTGGAGAACTTTAAAAATACTGATGCCTTGGCCACAATCCCACAGTTTCTGATTGAATGGGTCTAGCATGCAGCGTGGGCATCACAAATTTTAAAGTTCCCTCTGGTGATTCTAATTGCAACAAAATGTGAGAACCACTGAACAATAGCAGTGTCAAATGAACATGGTTTTTTAACTGGCTATAGTTTCATTCTTTTATATAAATACTGGGGATTGATTTATAAAATACCTAAAAATTTTCAACAACTGTAAGCGCTACTGTATACTAGGCCATGTTCAGGAAGCTAGGCATTTCCAGAACATTCTATGCACTGATATTATTTTGTCTTTTTGTTTGTTTGTTTGTTTGTTTTGAGACAGAGTCTTACTCTGTCACCCAGGCTGGAGTACAATGCCATGATCTTGGCTTACTGCAACCTCTGCCTCCCAGGTTCAAACGATTCTCCTGCCTCAGCCTCCCAGTAGCTAGGATTACAGGCACACACGACCATGCCTAGGTAATTTTTGTACTTTTAGTAGAGACAGGCTTTCACCATGTTGGCCACACTGGTCTTGAACTCCTGACCCAGGTGATCCGCCCACCTTGGCCTCCCAAAGTGCTTGAATTACAGGTGTGACCCACCACGCCCAGCCTTGCTCTGACATTTTTTTGGAGGGTTGCATAATTATACAATTCAATAATGGGTAAAGAAATATTCCACTAGACTTGGATAGGGTTCAGAGGGGGAAAAAAAAGAGAATCTGAACCACAAAAATAAATAAAATTAAATAGTTCTTTACTGTGGGATTCCTCAGAAACTTTACTATACTAGTGTGCATGTAAGTCTTCAAGAGCATTTCTCAAGCTCATTTGATCAAAGAACCCTCCCACCACCCTCTCCACATTCCATTGCCTAACATCTTCTGGAACATTCCGCTAAGTACTTTGAAAAATGCTAGTTCAAAAGGTTTCTATTTGGCAAGAGGGAAAGAGTGGGGTGCTGAAGGAAGCACAGACACAGAGCTGGCACCCTCAAGGACTTGATTCCATATTGGGCTTTGTCTTCTGGGAGGCTGACCTCAAAAGTTGATGGGTCTTTTTTTATCATCGCTTACTGAGACCAGCAGCAGACCAGTTGGTTGATCAGCAATGTCATTGTCTCCCAGCTGCTGTGAGCCATAAGGAGTCCCACATGTGGAAAGTATGTTAGTAGCACAGGACATTTGGTGTCCCTATGAAGACAGAGTGAGGATTGATAGCATGTGTTTGGTGCTCTTCCCTGGCCAGGGCAGAGAGGAAAGCAGAGGGAGATAAAGGGTCCAGTCCTGCAAAGACCTAGCTCTCCCTAGGACTACTCTGCTTCAAATATCATCTTATCAAAGAAAGCTCCTCTGAACTCCTCTTCTAACGAAACATCCAGACTTGCTTCTGAATTCTGGTAGCGTGTGCCTAAGCCAGTTTTCTCATCTGTAAAATGGGGATATGTACTACCTAAGCATTCTTGTGGGGAGTAAATATGAACCATAACGACCTATGCAAATATTGGAGGTTACTTTTCTTTTTGGAGACAGGATCCCACTCTGTTGCCCAGGCTGGAGTGCAGTGGTGCAATCATGGCTCACTGCAGTCTTAACCTTCTGGGCTCAAGCCATCCTCCTGCCTCAGCCTCCCAAGTAGCTGGGACTATAGACATAAGCCACCAGGCCCAGCTAATTTTAAAAATGTTTTTAGAGATGAGGTTTCCTTATGTCGCCCAGGCTGGTCTCAAACTCCTGGGCTCAAGCCATCCTCCTGCCTCAGCCTTCCAAGTAGCTGGGACTATAGACATATGCCACCAGGCCCAGCTAATTTTAAAAATGTTTTTAGAGATGAGGTCTCCTTATGTCACCCAGGCTGGTCCCAAACTCCTGGGCTCAAGCAATCCTCCCACCTCTGCCTCCCAAAGTGCTGAGATTACAGGGATGAGCCACCACACCCAGCCTGGAAGTTACTTTCATTATCGTAATTATTATCACCAATAAGATTCTCTTGCTAGGTTTATCTGAATAATAACCCAGGGGAAACTTGATTTGAGAATCCATAACCACGCACAAGTTTTTCACTAGTTTTTCATAAATGTTGCAGAGCAGGAGAGAGGGAGAAATTGAGACACACACACACACACACACACACAAACACACATTTATTCAACAGTGTGGGGGTCCTAGAGTCTTTAGAAGAAAAGTATTTGTTGTATGTGCTCTCCTCTGAAACCTTGAAAGTGAGCTGAAAGTCCACATCATTCTACTGTTTAATAGTCCGTGATCTCTTGTCATCATTCCAAATGTGTCTTATTGACAGACGGTTTCTTTGGGAGAGCACCTCAATGATTAATTGAATAGAAAACACCACTCATCCTTCTGCAGGTTGGCACTTGTGTAGTAAGGTTAAATTGAAGCAATGCAAAAGGAATGGAGAGAGTAGAAGAGCAGCTTATTTCCCTTCAGGCTTTTCTCATCATCCCAATTCTATTTTTGCAGACGTGATTGTGAACATGGAGACAGCTTCCACCCACCTTAACCAGACATATCTAGTCCTGCTGGCGACTCTCAAGCTGGAGCCTAGCAACCCGAAGTCATGGTTCTTTTCATTAATAATCCTTCTTGATCCACTATTTCTCATCCTGTTTTATTTGCTAATTTGCTAGAATATGCATTTAACTTCTTCTCAAATTGGCACTGTGAACTCTCTGTTCCTCCTTTTATTGTGCAATTTCATACTGGGTGGGTTTGTTTTGTTTCCAACTAAGTAGCTTCCCTCCTTTCCCCTCCACCCATCCTGTGTGAAGATCCACCCTTTCTTTTTCTGGTGCCACTTTCAGGCCCTGGACAATATCTCCCTTTGATGAGCTTCCCCTACCCAGATAGAACTCCATGGAGTTTTTCTGTCTGCTGAGACCATCCACGTGGTCTTTGGTCTAACGGGCCCCAGCATGCCTAGAGAGATAGAAATACACATGTGCTTTGAATAGGACCTTTACTTCTAATACCCAAGAGAATTACATCTTTCTGCTTGATAAATATAACCATGCTGAGTGCCCCTGACTTTCAATCTTGCAAAAACCAAAATAGTAATAAGCTTTCATGCATGTGCTTGGGTTTCGCAGGTGCCATCTCATTAAGTCCCCTATCACCGCTGAGCTTCGCTAGTGGGAGTGGGTGCCTGAGCCACCTTTTCCTCATTCAGAGTCAACAGGAAGCAGGCAGGTGTGCAGCTTGCCCTTGGGGGTCTGGAAGTCAACAGAAATCAGTTGTTTTGAGGACTTAAGAAAAGTTTTTCAATTCATAATCTCCATAAAATGTAGGGGAATCTCTTCTAAAATGTAAACAGCATATTATAGCTTGGGATATGCTACAAATTAGGCATGAATGTGCACATTGAGACAGGTGCACCTTGCCCGAGACCCCTCTATCCCCACCTTCTACCCCTGATATCTCCACAGATTCCCTCCCTCCTTTCATTGAGGTTTCTGTTCAAATATCATCTTATCAAAGAAAGCTCCTCTGAACTCATCTTCTAATGACACATCCAGACTTGTCCCCTCCCATCCTCTTACATTGCTTTGTTTTTCCTTTTAGCACTTATTATGAATAATATACTATTTTATTAAACTCTTTTTAGTAAATATCCATTCTCATATAAAAATAGTAAAGATTATAATTTAAAAACAATAAAAATGATTTTTAAAGTGATAGACCAGGGTAAATTTGAAGAGGAAAATACTTTTTAAAGGCATTGTGCTATTTCTTTAGTTAGAGTGTTTGAGATGCTGTGTGATATGGGAGAAAGGGCTTGAGTTTGTGGAGACACAGACTTTGATGCCTGTTCTGGCTCTCTGATGTCCAACCTTAGTGGCATTGGTTCAATCCCTTGCCCTTTGAACCTCCATGTCCTCATCTGAACATGGAAATAATCATTCCTATCTTTCCAGGATAATGGTAAAGATCAGCAAAAAATCTACAGTGTGCCTAGCATGAGGTCCACCCTTAATAAATTAGAGTTACTATTATTATCTTAATCTAAATTCCGTTAGTGATATGTTTCCTTATTTAATTCAAGTAGGTGATAGCATTTAATTTGTGAAATCAGTGTCACGAATGACGTTTCTAACTTTGGACAGCAACTGAATTACTTATTACTACGGAAGAGTAAGCTGACTCACTTTGCAATTATAATATTAAGATAGATCCCTGGTAATTCAGAAACTGTTCAGCCTTATTGATACACAACTGAAAAATTAAAATAAACAATGGTATCGCCCACCAAAAAATAGAAAGAAAGAAAAAAAGAAGAGAAAAGTCACAGCAGACTACCTCACCAAAGGAGGCAGAGAAGGAGGCTTAAGCTATATAGCTTGATCTCCGACTTTGGAAAAATGACCCAAAGTACAGTGTGAACTAATGATTAAGTTCTTAATAACTGACTTGTTTTCTGAGAGCTATTTAAAAAAAAATCCCCTTTCTGACTACTATTACATTCAATTTTAAAATATTATGAAGTGACTGCAACTTATCAGGCTCTATGCTTGGCCTTGGAATACCACTATGCACAGGTCAGATCCAGACCTGTTTCCCAGGACTCAGATGCCAGTGGGAAATAGAGACAAGTATAGATGCTATACCACCCAGTGTGGTAAGAGTAATGATGGAAGGAAAGCAGCACATATTACAGTGTTGACAGCCATCTGGTTTTTCAGGTGCAGTTGGTAGGTGCATAGGCTTATTTTTACAATTACGCATCATAACGTACGTGTATATTACATACTATTTTGATGTACCAAGTGTTGCATAATTTAAAAGGTGAAGTAAGGGGGCTGTGGAGGCAGCCAGTGCATCCCTGTTATAACCTAGTAGGTGTCACATCTAAACCGAAAATAGAATGATGAGTGTGAGCAGGGAAGACAGGCAGTGGAGGGTATTCTCAGGCAGGTGGAGCATGGGAAAGAGGTCTGGAAGGAGGTAACGGAGAGCAGGCTGAGTAGTTTAGCATGGCTGAAATGTGGAGTGTGAGGCAGCAAGAGATGAGGGATGGCAGTAGAGACCTACACAGGACTCCAAACACAAAAGGCCTTGTGAGCCAGTCAAGGAAATGGGACTCTATTTCAAGGACAGTGAAGAGCCACGGAAGCATCTTCTATAGCTGAGTTACAGGATTGGACTCACACCCTAGCTGCAGGGTGAACAGTGAATCAAAAGGAGCAATTCTGCAAGCAAGAAAATCACTGAAGACACATTTGCTTACTCATACATTTTGCAAAGATCAGAAAGTTTTAAAGTGCACAGCACTGGTAAGAGTGCAGAAAGGCAGGGAATATAAATCAACATGCTCTCTTTAGAGGGCAATTTGTCAATATCTATCAAAATAAAAATTCATATGCCTTTGATCTAACAGTTCCACTACTGTTAGGAATATAGCTGGCAAATAAACTTGTACACCTGAGAAGAAATGCATGTGGAAAATGTTTGTTGCAGCACTGGTAGTAAGAAGATTTTAAAAATAAGTTAGATCATTCTAGGTAGGGATAAAAGGAGCACTGAGGGGCCGGGCACGGTGGCTCATGCCTGTAATCCCAGCACTTTAGGAGGCTGAGGTGGGCAGATCACTTGAGGTCAGGAGTTCGAGACCAGCCTGGCCAACATGATGAAACCCTGTCTCTGCTAAAAATACAAAAATTAGCTGGGTGTGGTGGTGCATGGCTGCAATCCCAGCTACTCGGGAGGCAGAGGCTGCAGTGAACAGAGATCGCATCACCGCACACTCCAGCCTGGGAGACAAAAGCAAAACTCCCATCTCAAAAAAAAAAAAAAGCACTGAGATGTGTTCAGTGACTAACGCAAGATCACAAATATTGGGTTTGGTATTCTCTCATATAATATCAACATATATGTTTACTGATACATGTATATCTTTGTTGATGCATAGAAAAATTTGTAGAAGAATGTATTATTGGTTTCCTCTGAAGAGAGAGTGCCTGATCTGCAAGAAATAAAAACTTACTTTTCACTGAATATAGTTTTCTTTTTTCTTTTTCTTTTTCTTTTCTTTTCTTTCTTTCTTTTTTTTTTTTTTTTTTTT
>NC_045438.1:152642213-152694388 GCF_002776525.5 Piliocolobus tephrosceles
CCCCTACAACCTGTTTATAAAGAGCTCTTCATTTATAATTTGGTGTTTACTTAAAATGCTCCAGGGGACTTCTGCTCCATCTTCCATCCTCCAAGATTCTGAGTAATTTGTTTTAAAAGTTGCTCACAGCATGTTGGCTCCATGAGGTGCAGTAGGGGGAAAAGAGAGTGTTATTTGGAAAGGCTGTTTCCAAAGAAAGATAGATAGATAGACAGGTGAGCAATCTTTTAATGTTCTAACATCCTCATGCACATGTATCTGTACATGTAATGGCTAATGATGAGCTGGCAAATTTGGCTTGGCATTGAATGAGATCCAGCTCAGGATTAGAATAAGCAAGCGGTAAGACCGAAGGCCTCTCAGCCCAGGTTTCTCTCCAACCATTCCTTCCATTTGCAGCATCGTTTCTTAATTTTGAAAAAATAAATAGGCCGGGCGCGGTGGCTCAAGCCTGTAATCCAAGCATTTTGGGAGGCCGAGGCGGGCGGATCACGAGGTCAGGAGATCGAGACCATCCTTGCTAACACAGTGAAACCCCGTCTCTACTAAAAAAATACAAAAAAACTAGCCGGGCGAGGTGGTGGGCGCCTGTAGTCCCAGCTACTCGGAAGGCTGAGGCAGGAGAATGGCGTAAACCCAGGAGGCAGAGCTTGCAGTGAGCTGAGATCTGGCCACTGCACTCCAGCCTGGGCGACAGAGCGAGACTCTGTCTCAAAAAAAATAAATAAATAAAATTAAAATTAAAATTAAAAATTAATAAATAAATAAATAACCCCCCTTTTAAGAGGGGAAAAACGTGTTTGAGGAAAATGGATTTAAAAATTATATTTGCTTGTAATAATCACTGCAAAACAGAAGTTTTGATTTTATAATTGGAAGACTAATAATTTTTAGATGGTCTTGTAAATGAAAACACAAGATAAAAAACTCTCAGAGTGGCTGAGCACAATGGCTCATGCCCGTAATCCCAGCTCTTTGGGAGGCTAAGGTGGGAGGATCCCTTGACTCCAGGAATTCAAGACTAGCCTGGGTCACATAGTGAAACCCCATTTCTGCAAAAAATTAGAAACTTAGCTGGGCGTGGTAGCATGCCCCTGTAGTCCCAGCTACTCAGGAGGCTGAGGTGGGAGGATTGCTTGAGCCTAGGAGGTTGAGGCGGCAGTGAGCTGTGATTGTGCCACTGCACTCTATCGTGGGCAACAGGGCAAGACCCTGTCTCAGGAAAGAAAACTCTGAGAGAGACCTCAGATTCCAGTTTGTTTGAGAAACAGTGGAAGCCATTTCTCCTGGGAAACCTCTAGCAGATGTTACATACAACCTGGACCCAGACCATTTGACCTGTCAGCCCAGCAACCATGCACTCAGATGCCACTGTTCTTAGGCAGTCACTTCACTGTTAATAACTCTAAAGACACTGAGGCATTGGAGAAGTGGACAAAGACTGATAAGTTGTGAGGGCTGGAGGGCAAGAAGAGAAAAACTTGCCACTTGGAATGCGGCTAGAGTGGAGCATGACCGTGGAAAGACCCTGAGTTGGAAGGCAGCTGCTGTGAAGAGAGTGGGAGAAAGACAGGGGCACTCCTTTTTCAGGGCTGCCGCAGCAAGGTACCGACAACTAACTGGGCAGCTTAAAACATCAGAAATGTATTCTCTCACAGTCCTGGAGGTGGGAGTCTGAAATCAAGGTGTCAGCAGAGCCATCCTCTCTCTGATGGCTCTAGGAAAGGAGCCTTCCTTGCCTCTTCCAGTTCCTGGTGTTTGCTGGCTATCCTTGGTGTTCCTGGGCTTGTAGAGACATCAACCCAGCCACATGATCCTCTTCTTCCTGTGGGTCGTCACATCCTCTTTCCTCTGCACATCTGCCTCTGCGTCTCTTCTCCTCTTCTTAAACCAGTCTAAATTCGTTCAACTATTGTGAAAAGCAGTGTGGTGGTTCCTCAAATAACTAAAAACAGAACTACCATTTGACCTAGCAATCCCATTATTGGATCTATACCCAAAGGAATATAAATCATTCTACCATAAAGACACATGCACACACATGTTCATTGCAGCACTATTCACAATAGCGAACATATGGAATCAACCTAAATGCCCATCAACGGTGGACTGAATAAATAAAATGTAGTACATATACACCATGGAATACTATGCAGCCATAAGAAAAGAATGAGATCATGTCCTTTGCAGGAACATGGGTAGAGCTGGAGGCCTTATCCTAAGAGAACTAATGCAGGAACAGAAAACCAAATACTTCATCTTCTCACTTATAAGTGCGAGCTAAATAATGAGGACACAGAGATACAACGAGGGGAACAAGATACTGAGGCCTCCTTGAGGGAGGAGGGTAGCAGGAGGGAGAGGTTCCGAAAAAAAAAAACAAAAAAAAAAAACAGTCAGGTACTATGCTTAGTACCTGGGTGATGCAATAATCTGTACACCAAACCCCCAGGACATGAGTTTACCCATAAAACGAACCTGCACGTGTCCCCCTGAACATGAAAGTTAAAAAAAGGAACACCAGTCCTATGGGATTAGGGCCACCCATATGTCCTCATATTAACTTGATTACTCCTGTAAAGAGCCTATCTCTAAATAAGGCCACAGGCTAATATACTGAGGGTTAGAGCTTCAACTTGTACCAAGAGCGGGTTGGGAGAAACCCGGGTGGATAAAGAGGTGGGAAAACCAAACCAGAAGACAGAATGGAGAGGCTGCCAGATCTCTTCATCCCACCTCACAGTGGTGTGCAGAGTGGCCTGGACTCATCTCATTAGGACAGAACGAGAACCTCACTTTATAGACCACAAAACGCCGCAGAGCCCAATTGTTCACCTTTAGACTGTCGTGCAGATGCAGCTCCAGCACATGGGGCACATAATTTAAAGCACAAAGCAAGACAGACTTTCTCTGTCATTAACAGAAGTCTCTGGAAAGAGCTACGCTTGATGTGATGAAGTCACAGAGGTGAAAATGTCCTACTAGGACAATGGCTCAACAGAGGCTGGCGATCGGCCAGGAAAGCACATCTGGTGCTGCTCAGCCGGATGCCCTGGGTGGGTGATATTTACAGTAAAATACAGAGCTCTAATGAAGTTTCCACAGTGGTTACTTGGCAAATTGATGGTTTTGTTGAGATGAGGAGAAAGATGGGGCAAGGGGGGAAGGGAGAAGAGCGAAACTGAGAAAAACACACACACACACACACAAACCATTTTAGTCGTTAGGAAAGAAAGTTGTGAGCATACCAGTCAGGGCACTTGTGATTTAAGTCAGAAAACTGTTTTGATTTAAGTTGGACTTCAGCTTTGAGGGCATGGGATGACCTGGCCTTATAATCCCATAAATTTGAAAGTGATTACTGATTTATAAGACACTCACTGCATGCACAGCCTGAGAGCACAGACTCTGCTTTCAAGGGCCGTGTGATGTTTTAAGAAAATTCAAAGTGCTGGTAGAAATGTGTCTAAAACAGACAAGTGACTGAGGACACATTCATTTTTTATTGAGAGTCCAGCTAAACATGTAGTTGTGACAGGATGTTAAAAACCATCATTTAATCACGTGTTTCCTCCCTTATAAATAAGTTATCAGTTCATGCTGGGAACATGCTTGGGTGATATCATGCAAACACCACACCCAAGACTCCGTTTTTAAAGCACTGATGACTTCTGACCCAATCATAAAGATGACAGCAAAACCAGCTTATTTTTCAGAGTTCAAAAGAACCATCCTGTAATCTGTAAGATATTTGAGAAAAAGTCCTAGTCTTAATGTTCATTTTCTTTAATTTGTTTTTGGAAGTAAGCTGGGTGTAACTAACAGAAAAATAAAGAACAACTCATAAGTCTTCCCTTAAATACTGATTCCAATGACTTTCATGCTGAAAGAGCATCCATGGGTTTAAAAACTCTGTTCAAGGAACAGTGCCAGGTACCAAGGACACAGGAGGTATAACACAGACCCTAACACAGACCCTACTTGCAAGGGATCTGCACTTCATTCATCCATTCATCCTTCACCAATCCATTCAAACAGCCAGTGTTTGCTGAAGATTTGCCATGTGCCACCTTTCTTTCACCAGGGAGATGGAGGTCCAAAAGGAAAATCTTTCCCTTCAAGGAGGCTCAGAGTCTATTGGGAAGAAAAACAGGTAACAATTATGCTGCTTCATCAGAACCAGGTCTATGGGTGACCACCAAGAACCAGGGCTATGAGTTACTACTAAGGAAGGAAAAAGCACTTGTGGAAAAGTCAACCTCAGTATTAAGGCAGATACTGTGGAGGGTCAGACGAATGGTGAGGACCATAAGCATTCTCAGTGACAGAAGATGGGATTCAGCACATCTAGAATATTAATGTATTGGGCTTCCAAGTATATTGGAGAATAAAATAGAAAATTTAAAGGAATTTTATAACTACACTTTATGGGTAAATATTCCATTTCTCTCATTTTTCCCTACAATCACAACTGTATCAAATATAGTTCCCTAGACCGTGCGTTGTGGCTCATGCCTGTAATCTCAGTACTTTGGGAGGCCAAGGCAGGTGGACTGCTTGAGCTCAGAAGTTTGAGCCCAGCCCGGGCAATGTAGTGAATCCCCGTCTCTACAAAAAATACAAAAATTAGCCAGGTGTGGTGTGCACGTCTGTAGTTTCAGCTACTTGGGGGGCTTAGGTGGGAGGATCGCTTGAGCCTGGGAGATGGAAGTTGCAGTGAGCTGAGATTGTGCCACTGCACTCCAACCTGGGTGACAGAGTGAGACCCTGTCTCAAAAAACAAAACAAAACAAAAACTAAAAACCACTTTTTTTAATAGTTCCTATAATAAGACCTGAAACCCTTCAGTGATTTGGGATGGGAGCGTGAATGCTAGGAATGGAAAAAGGATGGATCCAGTTGAAAATAAACCCGAAACAAGGCTCTCAGAGATGACTTCTCCTAAGTCCATATTGGAACCCCCAGAACATTTTCTCTCCACTCTTTTCCTGATGATTGACCCTCTTGAGAGCTGTCTCCTTGTCTATTCTCCTTCCTGGACAATGATCAGCTTAGCCTGGTTTATTAGCATTTTCAGTGAATTCTTCATCTGAAAACTACCAATGAACTACTAATTCTGTCTGTCATAATAAGCCAACAGCCCTGTCTTGGTTATAGACAGCTAATATCATCTGCACTTAAAGTCTCTGCTTCAGGAGATAACCTCAGTCTTCTCCATATCCTATGACGAGAGACAGATGAGAGCCCTTTGAAATAAATGTATCTACACACATAAAGGGTTGTTAAAGTTAGTTTTAAACAATGAGAAGAAATTATGGAGGCATATATATTCAGTGAGACTGCAAGCTTAAATTACTGATAGACAGAATGCAGGAGAAAGCCAGATAAAACACTCTGATCTATTGGAAAGACTATGTCATATAGAGTATAGGAAGTACTATCAATAATGAGCACTTGTTTATATATCTCATATAGAGAGAGATCAGGAGAATTGTTCCAAAGATGTACGTGAAAGTATAATATGCTAGGAGCAGACAAGTATAATTTTGTTGATTAGTCAACTGGGCTAGGACCTCACTTTTGGAAGAATGATGTGTACAACCAAGTTTTAAGTGTGCTTATGTCACTGGGCAACTCTAGAGATGCCTCATCTTTCTCTTTTCCTATGATTTCTCCCATCTCCTCCACCTCTTAGAATCCTACCTGCCCTTCAAAGCTTAGCTCACCTCTCCTCCCTGATGTGAACACTTCCTTAACTATAGTAGGCTGTATATTAGCTTCCTCTTCTGATCCATTGCTGCAGTTATTTTCTGAACAAACCATTGGCAGTTTTCTTTTTTTTTTATTATACCTTAAGTTCTAGAGTACATGTGCACAACGTGCAGGTTTGTTACACAGGTATACATGTGCCATGTTGGTTTGCTGCACCCATTAACTCATCATTTACATTAGGTATTTCTCCTAATGTTATCCCTCCCCCAGCCCCCAACCCCATGACAGGCCCTGGTGTGTGATGTTCCCTGCCCTGTGTCCAAGTCTTCTCATTGTTCAATTCCCACCTATGAGTGAGATCATGAGGTGTTTGGTTTTCTGCCCTTGTGATAGTTTGCTCAGAATGATGGTTTCCAGCTGCATCCATGTCCTTGCAAAGGACATGAACTCATCCTTTTTTATGGCTGCATAGTATTCTATGGTGTATATGAACCATTGGAACTTTTCATGTACTACCTTACATATGTATATATCTTGTCTCCTCAATTTGAGGTAAGCACCTCAAGAAGGACCTATTTCAGAAACATCTTATTAATAGCACCTTACACATTTATTTATTGAACCTACTGCACGAATGACAATAGAGGTGCAAAGGTGAACAGTATACCTGCCCTGTCTTTGAAGCGCTAGGGCCATTAATAAGTAACTTCTGGTGAGTTAGTCAGTTGAAGATTCAAGAAATGATGCAGCAACAGAGTACTAAGCAAACATTTGGCCAGGGAGAATAAGAGAGGAGAAGAGAAAAAAGCTGGCGATTATGAGTCAGGGTAGACTTGATTCCTAAAACAAACAATGTAACGTAATATTAAAAAAAATCCCAGTCAAGTCACATTTCAGTGTGGTCAATGGAGAGCTCTGCTCATTCAATCATTCAGGGATCCAGGCATCTGCCAACTTGTGACTGTACATCAGAGTTCTCTACATTTATGAGATGTATAAAGAAAGACTGAGAGAGCATAGCAGACACACCTGGTCCTCCAAGTAACACACCTCTCCTCCCTGAGATGTGTCATGTTGATGGGAATCAGTTCTACAGTCTCACATAGATGCCACAGAATGGGAAATATGGTCTAATTGTGTGCCTCCAAAAGGAAAACTCAGGTATTGGTAGTTTCTGCCACAGTAGATAAGGCTGAACAAAAATTAAAAGATGAGAAAGACTATGATAAAAAACAGAGCCTCAAACTCCAGGTTTTCCCTCTCCTTTTCTTCAAAGAGATGGACACCCGTATAATGGTCCCCCATTTGAAGAAAGACCTCCATGAAGTGTATGGGGTTGGGCACAGCAGAGGGGAAATTGCCTGTTTTTCTTCAGAATAGTCTTTTCTCTGTGACTAATTAGCCATATGAAGAAATGAAACAATCAATGAGGAAAGTATTTTTTTTTAATTTTAGGTTCAGGATTTCATGTCCAGGTCTATTACATGGGTCTATCGTGTAATGGTGAGGTTTGTGTTTCTAGTGAACTCATCATCCAAATAGTGAACCTAGCACCTGATAAGTAATTCTTTTGACCCTTACCCCCCATCTTTCCTCCCCACTTTTGGAGTCCCCAGTGTCTATTGTTTCCATCTTTGTGTCCATGGATACTTATTATTTAGCTTCCACTTATAAGAGAAAACATGCAGTATTTGATTTTCTGTTTCTGAGTTATTTCACTTAGGATAATGTCCTCCAGTTCCATCCGTGTTGCTAAAAAGGACAATATTTCACTCTTTTTATGACTGCATAGTATTCCATTGTGTATATGTACCATATATACATACATATTTTTTGAGACTGAGTTTCACTCTTGTTGCCCAGGCTAGAGTGCAATGGTATAATCTTGGCTCACTGCAACCTCTACTTCCCAGGTTCAAGTGATCTCTTGCCTCAGCCTCCCAAGTAGCTGGGATTACTGGCGCCCATCACCATGCCCAGCTAATTTTTGTATTTTTAGTAGAAATGGGGTTTCACCATGTTGGCCAGGCTGGTCTTGAACTCCTGACCTCAGGTGATCCACTCTCCTTGGCCTCCCAATGTGTTGGGATTACAGGCGTGAGCCACCGCACCTGGCCACCATATTTTCTTTATCCAATCAATCACTGATGGACACTTAGGTTAATTCCATGACTTTGCTATTGTGAATAGTGCTGTGATAAACACTGAATGCTGGTGTCTTTTTGATAAAATGATTTTTTTTCCTTTGGGTTGATAACCAGTAGTAGGATATCTGGGTCGAATGGTAGTCCTATGTTTAGTTCTTTGAGAAATCTCCATACTGTTTTCGGTAGAGGCTGAACTAACTTACATTCCCACCAACAGTAAATAAGCACTCTCTTTTCTCTGCATCCTCTCTAACACATGTTATTTGTTGACTTTTTAATAACAGCCATTCTGACTGGTATGCGATGGTATCTCATTGTGGTTTTAATGTGCATTTCTCTGATGATTAGTGATGTGGAGCATTTTTTCATATGTTTGTTGGCCATGTGTGTGTGTTCTTTTGAGAAGTGTCTGTTCATGTCCTTTGCCCACTTTTTCATAGGATTATTTGATATTTTCTTGTTGATTTGTCTAAGTTCCTTAAGGATTTGGGATATTAGCTCTTGCTGGATGCATAGTTTGCAAATATTTTCTCCCATTCTGTAGGTTAACTGTTTACTCTGTTAACTTTTCTTCGGCTGTGCAGAAGCTCTTTAGTGTAGTGAGGAAAGTATTTGAACCAGGTAAATATTAATCTCAGATGAACTACTATGTGAAAGTAACTGGGTAGTTTTCCTCTGTGTCCTCAAAGAACATGATCAGTGATGGGAACTTCTCTAGTCAATATGTAGCAGAGAGCTTCTGTGGGCCCTGAGGAAAATACCTGTTTAACTATCTTGCTTTAGGGTTTCTAACTGCTCTATGAACACCCTGATAATGGGCTGACAAGCTATAAGGCCAGGAGCATTTGGGGCCACATGCGGAGAGCAAAGACAGGAATATCCCATTCAGCTGAGAATCACAGTCACTCAAGAGGTCAAGCAAACTCAATTTCAAAGGGCGCTGGGGAGATCCTCCCAGTTGTAGGGGCCAGCAAGGAGGTGAAATTGGGAAGAGGCAAAGTACTATAAGACCCTACAGAGTTATTAATCAGAAGGAACAACACAGTACTGCCGGCTGTCTTATTTAACCCTTTCTAGTCTTTTATTTTTCAAAAGCTCTCATAAGTCCCTATAGCTTGGTCAGCCTAAAGGAAGCCAGCAAAGTAGGAGAAATTTTTAGATGCTTCCCACCTAACTTTGTGCACACCTTGCTGCCTCCCAGACTTTCTCCCCTCCCTCCCAGGTGGCATGTTCCCTTGCTGGCTACCAGCTGCTCACCAAGAACCACTCCATTTCCCCCACCTCTACACAGTGAACTAGATTTCTGTAACTCAGTCTAGCTTGTGAATAACTGAAGGCTGCATTAACTGTTAATGCACGAACTTTCAGAATATTTGCATTTTAAAAGAGGATCTTATAAAGACAAGTGAATCAACTGTTAATGGTAGGCTTAGAGGGTTAGAGGTGGGAAGATATTTTTATTCTGCCTATTTTATCATCAGGGTGGCCTTATACCAGCGGTCTAACATTTCTCTGAAATAATTGATCTAGTAACTGTTTGATCTAGTTAAAGGCTTAGATTTTTCTTAACATCGTAAATCTGGATTTAAATCAATCATGGGATTATGTGTTGAATTTTTTAAGAGCAGACCGCCACATGTTAATTCCCTTACAATTACAGTTTAGAATAGCAGAGCCATGGAGTTTCTTTTTTTCCATGCCTTCCTGTGACATAGTTTTGATCTATGAAGTGAACAGTTTCTTTCCAAAACACCACAACTCAAGAGGTAAAGGCAGGTCAAATATGTAATCCAAGGGGGCATGTTTGGGAAAAATCACCTATAAAGTGAAGAACTTTTTAATGGACTTTTTGATCGGCTGTTTCTCACTGTGCTGGTTTTAGCATTATTGCTG
Organism: Piliocolobus tephrosceles; assembly: GCF_002776525.5. Lineage (NCBI taxonomy): Eukaryota > Metazoa > Chordata > Mammalia > Primates > Cercopithecidae > Piliocolobus > Piliocolobus tephrosceles. The sequence continues at coordinate 152,651,966 of NC_045438.1, forward strand.
TTTTAAGCTTGTGGCTTAAAATGACTTCATTTTGTTCACAGTTTCTTTTTTTCTTTTTTTTTGAGTCAGAAACTGGGGAAGGGTTTGGCGGGATGGCCCATCTCTGCTCCATGTGCATCGGCTTGGGGAGCTGGGCTGGGCTGGAGGATCCACTCCAAAACCATTTACTGTCATGGCTGGCAAATCCCTGCTGGCTATCGGCTGGGACCCCAGCTGTGGCTGTCCCCCAGGATCCATGATTCCTCTCGTGTTGGCTTCTCCATGGCTCCCTGGGCTACCTCACAGCACAGTGGCTGGGTTTCGAGAGTGAGTGTGTCCAGAGGCCAAGGTGGTAGCCAATGGCTTCTTCTGACTTAGATGTGGAAGCCATGAAGTGTTACTTGCTCTGCATTTGATTGGTCCAGCAAGTCGCTAAGCTCAGCCCAGATTCAAGAAGAGGGGAATTAGATTCTACTGCTCAAAGGAAAGAGTAGCAAAGCATTTGTGGCCATCTTTAATCTACCACAGATATTCTCAGATAAGAACTGCTTCAAACAAGCCATAAAACATTGCTTACTGTGTTATTAAGACCTCCACAAAGGAAGCTGTCTTCTAAAGTTATAGTTCATTCTTCTCTGAAAATACAACCTTTTATTCACTGGCAACTGCTGACTTAAAAAATGGCCTCATGTGTGACAGACTGCTTAGTCTTCAGGTTCGAGGGTTTTCTGGGTGCTCCTTGGGGCCTAGGTTCCCACAGCTGGAGTGGACTGTTTATTCATTTTCCCTACAGTCCATCTCAGAGGCGACAGATGAGGTTTAACATTTTTAACCCTTGTGAGTAGTTTTGGCTTTGAAAGAAAAGAACAGGAACAATTCCCTAAACATATTTATAAAATAAATGCTTACTAAATTCCTACTATGTCCAGAGCACTGTACCGTGTTCTGGAATGTGGAGGGAGGGAGTAGGGGAGATGAGTAAGTCACATTTGCTGTCCTCGAAGTCACTTCTTGTCTAACGGCAAGACAGATGTGTTCCTAAAAACAGAAAGTAGTTAAAGAAAGTGAGCCTTCAGGAGGCTAAGTGTGGGTTGAGAAAGGAAACAGTTGACTCTGAGTTTCCGAATCTTAGTGCCAGTGTTTGTGTGTAGTAGAGGTGGCATTCCTGTGGATGGAAGGTAGTCGCCAATCAGGAGAAAGTAGAGGTTAGGAACACAAGACCTAAAGTCAAGTGATGTGGCAAAGAGGACAGTAGCGTGGCACAGAAATTAAAGCTCCAGACCTACCTAAGTCTCAATCCTGGCTCTGCTAGCTGTGTGACCTTGAGCAAGTTACTTAATCCCTCTGTTCCTCTGTATCATTACTTGTAAGACAGGGATAATGACCATATCTAACACATGGAATTGTAAAGGTAATTATTGAGTTGAGATTTATAAAGCCCTTAGAATAATGCCTGGCACACTATACTAAACTCTCAATAAATGGAATCTATTATCTTATTGTGATCTGGATCTGGAATTGGACATTAACTTCATGTGTTATTGAGACACAATATTTTCACTCATCAACAATTGTAGGCAGCTCATTCTTTACCTAACGAAAACATGCACTGTGGATGAGCAGTCAACTCCATGTACTTGTAACTGCAAATAGAGGAGCAATATTGGACTTGTTGTAGACACCCATTGGTGGTGTAGACAGCAGTTGCGTTGCATGAATGATGGTTTATGCTGTTCTATTTCCCTGGGCAAAGGCCTTATGTTGGGTAGAATTTGAATATCAATTATTAAATGTCACTTATCCAGTATGTGTGGCATGTCTGACACTGTTCCAGGCATACATTCTGAGTGATATGGCTGTGACACACCTCATGATGCAGCTGTGAACAAAAGAGACAAAGTCCTTGCTTGTCAGCTCCTGGAGTTTACCTTCTGGTGGTGAGAGAAAGAAGTGGGGTGTGCCAGATGGGGACACAGCATGCACAGAGCAGAGAGAGGAATGAGCAAGATGTGTGTGTTCAGGGAACACAGGGAGGAAAAACAGACCAGAGCAGGTGGCCTGTATGGTGCAGCACGGGAGATAGGAGCAGAAGGTCATTTTCATTCCCAGAGAGGAGGTCAAACAGAATGGCCCATGCCAGAATTTTTAACCCCCTAGAGCTCCATACAAATGGGTTACTCCTAATGCATGCATAATTGATATTCCAGGCTCCAGTTAAGACAAAACAAGTGAGGTCAGGCATAGACTGCAGCAAGAGTCTAGGTTTCATGTAACTTCCTGATTTCAAGGGCTGTCAAGCATTAAAACCAAACCAGAACATGCAGTAAATTTTTCTTCCCTGGAAATGTTTAAGAACAAAAGAGAGCAACAGATTTTAGGAATGAGTTAGGAAAAAATAATGTTCAAGAAAAAATAATCCTTGAAGAACTTCAATCCCTTCCAGGACTCTCACACTATAATCTGTGGAATGTCACGTGTTCGTTAGAAAGTTTTCTGGATATGGAGGGACTTATAATTCTGAATATAATGACTGTAGTTTCGTTCCATAGACTCAGAGATCTGATAGGCAGAGGGCTGCACGATTGTGCAAGATCGGTTACAAAACCAGCTCTTACCAACTCTCAGATTCTGGGATACTATCAGCTGATAAAGGAGAAAAAAAATAGCCCACAGAAGAAATTTCCCAAACTGTACACTAAAGACACAAATTTTAAAAATTAACTGATGCTTCCAAATTGGAGAACTGAATACATGGTCATGCTTGCCCCAAAAGAGAAGTAAGTTGGATTACAGTGAAAACTAGAAAGTCTTTAAAAAACAGAGCAGAAAGTAGGAAAGGATCAGAAAATAACAGGAAGAGTGAGTAATCCCAACTTCACACTGGGAAAAGCCAGAGGCTGCCTGGATCCAGGGCTGCTGCTTAGATCATTTTACAACAGAGCTCTTCTCCACCGAAAGGTCTACAAATTCTGATGGGTATTTAGACGCTCTTCCAAAGATGCTTAATAAAAAACAATACACTTTTGAATTGTTCCATAAAAACTAATTTGGGGGCCAAGCATAGTGGCTGGCTCATGCCTTGTAATCCCAGCACTTTGGGAGGCTGAGGCGGGCAGATCACTTGAGCCCAGGAGTCTGAGAACAGCCTGGGCAACATAGTGAAACCTAGGCTCTACAGAAAATTTAAAAATTAGCCAGGCACGGTGGTGCATGCCTACAGTCCCAGGTACTTGGGAGGCTGTGATGGGAGGATTGCTTGAGCCCAGGAGGTGGACACTGCAGTGGGCTGTGATTGCACCACTGCACTCGAGCCTGGGCAACAGAATGAGACTCTGTCTCAAAAACAAAGTAAAACTAATCTGGGGCTTGATGTGTAGCCCCCTAATTCTTCTGACTTTATGAACCACAGTGGGAGTAATTTTTAAAAGTTTGCCTTGCAGGTTTCTAAATCCAACTTATGCACAAGTCGAGTGTCGGATTCGATATTGTACATGGAAGTTAGAACCACAGTCCTTCACTATGTAGGCAAAACAGGCTGGTTTTTTCAATTCCTTTTCTAAAAACCAAAGGAAATTAACCAATTACTTCTTTGACCTTCTGTTATTCAAAAGCAGCTTTCATCCTCCTTGGAGGCCCTATATTCTAACAGTCAAGTCAAGCTTTTAGATCATATTCTGACATTCCAAATGGCAGAATTTTTATTGAAATTTTATGTTTAGCTGCTGGGAAAATGTTATCCAAACCTTTGAAATTTTCTGTCAAATCAATCTATTTTAATTTAAAAGCTATTTGCTGTACACATAGCATATACAGCCCCTCAGTATCTGTGGGAGAGTGCTTCCAGGACCCCTGCGGATACCAAATTTGAGGAGGCTCAAGTCCCTTATATAAAATGGTGTAATATTTGCCTATAACCTAGTCACTTATATAAAGTCTCTTGAATAAAATGGTGTTATATTTGCATATAACCTAGGCACATCCCCCATATAATTTAAATTATCTGTAGATTACTTATAATACCTAATACAAAGTAAATGTTATGTAAATAATTGTTATACTGCATTGTTTAGAGAATAATGACAAGAAAAACAGTCTGTGAGGCACAGGTGCAACCATCCAATTCTTTTCTTAGAATATTTTTGGTCTGTGGTTGGCTGAATCCACAGATGAGGAACCTGTGGACACAGGACCAACTATATATAGAACCTTGGAGAACATGGTTTATTCTAGCCTCCAAGAAGCTTGTGGCCTCACCGAGCAGCTAAGACATGTGCACATGAAATGTAAAATGCCAATTAAAGGTAGCCCATGATTGAGAGTCCCCTGGGTACATATCGACAGGTACGACAGGCATTCTAAGGAGCAGGAGATCATGCCACGCTCATGTGGTTCCAGCAGGTGAAACTGGAATTGGGTCTTAAAGTATGAGTAGGAGTCGGTCAGGTAGAGAGTGGAGGAGAAAGCTCTCCCGGTAGGAACATAGGCTCAGAGATGACAATAGCAGGTGGAAGTATCAAACTAACCATTTATTCCTTTTGAAAATTTCTGTGGTCACCCTACATAACAGTCTTCATGGTCACCCTCAACAAATGTAAAAGATTCTTAAAAGCCTGCACATGCATATCTAGAATATTACACTGGGCTCATACTATTTTCTGCTCCATGCCATTTTTGTACCCTTCCAGGAAGAGCCCAGCATATTCTACCACGATCGCTTGAAAACACCTTGAACCTAAGAAGCCAGAATTATTGGCATTAAATCAATAACTGAGTTTTGTTTTGTGAACCAAGACATTATTTTTGCCAGATGAAAAGAGAGAAAGAGACAGCAAGGCCAACAGACAATTTATACAAATCTCATGGAATGACTTGTGTTTCCTTGGGGAACAGTTAAAACAAATTAGATTGTGGCCAGGTCTGTTTGTGTCAGAACCAAACACGCTGATTGCACAAAGCTTGTAGAACTTTGGATGCTTTGTGTGGAACTGTATTTTAGTTTTTACGCATTTGCAGTGCTTCCGCAAGCTGCTCGTCTGAGCGTGTAGAAGACTTGGAGCTGCATTCAAAAAATGGAAACCACAGCTGTCCCACACACACGTCCATTAGTGAGTAGAAACGTGAGCCATAAAGGGCGACTCCAGGACAGCAAGAGTCAAAGGGGCATTTTTCACATGGCTACCATCTAAGCTATCTCCTGTGCTTCTGTTTTTATATCTCCACCACTGATGTTTATAGGACTTCGAGTTTATTGCATTTTTACATACTTCATTTCATCCTCATAACTGTAGAGGATAGATATTATTAGCCCCCGTTTTATAGCTATGAAGAAATTGAAGCTCAGACAGTTTATAAGTTATTCAGAGAGCAGCCTTTTAAAGTACAATTTGAGAAATCTTTTTTTGTGACCATGATGATGATATCACTAGAGATTTTAAAATATTGCTATGTGTCTGAGGAATAAAAGACTACATATGGGTACGGTGTACACTGCTCAGGTGACGTGTGCACCAAAATCTCACAAATTACCACTAAAGAACTTATCCATGTAATCAAAACCACCTGTCTCCCAAAACCTATTGAAATTAAAATAAATAAATCAATAAAATATTGCTAGAGGTAATATTAGTATGCAATAAGACCCTCAACTGGCAGTAAGACTGCATAGAACCATATTGCCATATTGGTCACAATATGAGAAAGAAAGCAGAAATTTAAAATAGGAAAACTCACATCTGGTATCACACTGATGGATTTATAAGTGTTGCCAGTAGTATTGATGTGGCTGACATAACAAGATAGAAAAGATGGCAAATTCTGAAGTGAACCAACAACGATTTTCAAGTTAAATAAAAGAAAGTTTCCCTAAATGTTCCCCAAATACCCACAATTTGACTATGCTACAAGGAGTATAGAAACATTTGTATTTATGGTCAACCTGTGAATTATCTGTCTCAAAAATACGTAGACATTTTGTAATATGTTGATTTTTATTTTAGTGGATAGGCTTGTGTATTGACACACCCTCTGTGTACACGTACGGATTATGAAAAAGTTACCAGTTACAATTCCACAATTATATACACAGCCCAGGCAAATTAAGTTTCAGAGGCAGCTAGTACGCAGAACAGCCATTTCTAAGATAATCTTTTCGTCCTGATATTAAATGCAAACTTTTTTTTTTTTTTTTTTCTCCAAGATGGAGTCTCGCTCTGCCGCCCAGGCTGGAGTGCAGTGGCCGGATCTCAGCTCACTGCAAGCTCCGCCTCCTGGGTTTACGCCATTCTCCTGCCTCAGCCTCCCGAGTAGCTGGGACTACAAGCACCCGCCACCACGCCCGGCTGGTTTTTTGTATTTTTTTAGTAGAGACGGGGTTTCACTGTGTTAGCCAGGATGGTCTCCATCTCCTGACCTCGTGATCTGCCCCTCTCGGCCTCCCAAAGTGCTGGGATTACAGGCTTGAGCCACCGCGCCCGGCCAAATGCAAACATTTTTTAATCTCTCCTGTTTTTATTTTAACTTGACTCAGTTAACATCACATACCTGAACTTAATAAAATCATTGGGGCCAGAAATCCTTCTTTCTTACTGTCCTCTACCCTCAACCAGGTACTCCCTGAATGTCCCTTTAATCTACTGCCTTCAGGAGGGGCTGGTGGACTTGAGATTCTAATAGAGCCTGTACATCTACCCTAATCTAGTCATTAATCATTAATTGCTTTAATAGTTTAAAATTTATGCAAATACAGTTCTTCCATAATTATGCATATATTATACCTTTGGCCATATGAAATGTGAAACAATTTTCTATAATTTCTAAGGGCAAGGCAACAGACAATTTTCCAGTCATTTTTCCAGAGGTTACCAACAGCATAGATTTTCTTTCTTCAAGGAAATAGTTTCCAAACTATTCTCCCCAGAGTTCTAAGGGCTCCTAGGAGGTGCTCTTGGAGCCTCAGAGGGTGTTGGGGGTAGTAAAAGCAGACACTATTCTTAATCCTGCAACTTTCCCCATACAGAACAGTGAAATTGTTTTGAATGTTGATTTTTTTTTTTAATTATACTTTAAGTTATAGGGTACATGTGCGCAACATGCAGGTTTGTTACATATGTATACATGTACCATGTTGGTGTGCTGCACCCATTAACTCGTCATTTACATTAGGTGTATCTCCTAATGCTATCCCTCCCCCCACCCCCTCCCCACAATAGGACCCGGTGTGTGATGTTCCCCTGTTCCCCTTCCTGTGTCCAAGCGATCTCATTGCTCAGTTCCCACCTATGAGTGAGAACAGTATTTGGTTTTCTGTTCTTGTGATAGTTTGCTGAGAATGATGGTTTCCAGCTGCATCCATGTCCCTACAAAGGACACAAACTCATCTTTTTTATGGCTGCATAGTATTCAATGGTGTATATGTGCCACATTTTCTTAATCCAGTCTGTCACTGATGGATATTTGGGTTGATTCCAAGTCTTTGCTATTGTGAATAGTGCTGCAATAAACATACGTGTGCATGTGTCTTTATAGCAGCATGACTTATAATCCTTTGGGTATATCCCCAGTAATGGGATGACTGGGTCAAATGGTATTTCTAGTTCTAGATCCTTGAGGAATCGCCACACTGTTTTCCACAATGGTTGAACTACTTTACAGTCCCACCAACAGTGTAAAAGTGTTCCTATTTCTCCACATCCTCTCCAGCACCTATTGTTTCCTGATTTTTTAATGATTGCCATTCTAACTGGTGTGAGATGGTATCTCATTGTGGTTTTGATTTGCATTTCTTTGATGGCGAGTGATGATGAGCATTTTTTCATGTGTCTGTTGGCCATATGAATGTCTTCTTTTGAGAAGTGTCTGTTCATATCCTTTGCCCAGTTTTTGATGGGGTTGTTTGTTTTTTTCTTGTAAATTTTATTGAGTTCTTTGTAGGTTCTGGATATTAGCCCTTTGTCAGATGAGTAGATTGCAAAAATTTTCTCCCATTCTTTAGGTTGCGTGTTCACTCTGATGGTAGTTTCTTTTGCTGTACAGAAGCTCTTTCGTTTAATTAGATCCCATTTGTCAATTTTGGCTTTTGTTGCCATTGCTTTTGGTGTTTTAGACATGAAGTCCTTGCCCATGCCTATGTCCTGAATGGTATTACCTAGGTTTTCTTCTGGGGTTTTTATGGTTTTAGGTCTAACATTTAAGTCTCTGATATTCTTAATAAAATTTGACTTACAGCCATCAACAGCAAAAAAAAACTATTGGTTTAAGGCTACTGTATAAATGGTCTTGAGATATCTAGTAAGGTCTACTGAAACTCTCTGAAGCCAGGTCAAAGCAAGTTTAAATCACTTCAACATTTTTCTTTTAACCAAAAAAACTAGTATTTTAGGAGGAATATGAGAACGTTCAAAAAATAAAAAGCAATAGGGTTTTACATTAGTTGGGCATTATTGTAATAAGGAACTCACTTTCTTTTTTTTTTTTTCTTTGAGACGGAGTCTCACTCTGTCTCCAGGCTGGCGTACAGCGGAGCGATCTCAGATCACTGGAACCTCTGCCTCCCGGGTTCAAGCGATTCTCCTGCCTCAGCCTCCCGAGTAGCTGGGACTATAGGCGCACGTCACCAGCCCGGCTAATTTTTGTATTTTTAGTAGAGACGGGGTTTCACCATATGGGCCAGGCTGGTCTCGAACTCCTGACCTCAGGTGATCCGCCCGCCTTGGCCTCCCAAAGTGCTGAGATTACAGGCATGAGCCACTTCTCCCAGCCAGGAACTCATGTTCAAAACCATGTGTTTGGCTACCTGAGCTCCACAACTGCTCCTTCTTTGGCCTCCAGTGAAGGTAGAGGAACTCTGAAAATGGCTTATTCCCTCTCTTTTGATGCTTCAAACAACTCTGGGCACTGCCTCCCATTTGCCATGTTGAACCTGTTGGCTTGGTCTTGCCTAACCTCAGTAATGGATTGCTGGTTCCAATCTCTCTGGCTGCCTGTGCTGGTCACGCTATTGTACACTGTCCTTAGATTCCGTAGCTGCTCTCATCCAACACTCTACATCTATATCCCTTTTGCCAACCTCTCCCCAAAACCAGCCTCAATTCTCAAAACCTTATCCTATGTGAGGTCATCAAGAAAAGAGCTCAGCTGGTTTCCTGACATAAAATGGAAGCACCTTTCAACTCTGCATTTTAATTTGAATATAAATTATAGAATCATGGAAAAACAGGTCTTTGAAGGGACATGAAGGAGTCAGCGATCCGATCCCATGACTATTCCCTACCCTTGCCCAAAATCTTAGCTCTGTTTAAAAATGAGTTCTACAGAAGAATTCACTGCTTTCCTGATTCAGTAATTATTCTTATACCCCGTGGTAGGAAATTCATCAGTTTGTATTTTAAAATTAGCTTTTCAGGTAGAGAACAAACCTTTTGTCACATCCTCAAAGACTCATTAAGATTACATGTAATAAAAAACTGAATCAACTACAAAAATAAATATATAGGCCAGTTTTAAGCCTCAGTTGGCTCCTCTGTGCAATGGGGAAAATAACCTTACTCCCTTGCAGGGTTGTTCTGGAGTCTTAAGTGGATCCCTGCCTTGTAAAGTGATTGCCACAGCCTGATGTATAGGAAGCAGTTAAGAAAACCTACCTTGTTCTGAATGGTTGTTGGCTGTTGGTTAATGGGACCAGGCTTTTGAGTTTGCTGCTCACCCAGTATGACAACAGATATCAAATCGCTTTTATCCAGATTGCCAAAAAACTGCTAGCTAACAATGTGGTGAATCATTTCCAGTTAGGATCTAACCCAGCATCTTTCATTCATACCCAGGACTCTATTTCCTACCACCATTCCTAAAGCCACTACCTCTTATTTCTTTACAAAGAAAAAAGCCAAAAAGAATTCACAAATGTCTTTCTATTTCTCCATCCCCTCTCCATCCCATGAGAGCCCAAACAAAATATATCACATGAATGTGACATGGAAACTGTATTCTCCAGGAACAATTTTGGTTAAATTTTCTCATTGTGGGTTGACTTCCTAGAGCAAGACAAAGTCTCTTTATTTACTTAGCACTTCCTTAGAAATGTTACCAAGCCTTGTTTAGCTATGTTGCCCGATCAAAGACTCTCCTTATTGTTATTTAATCTATTTCATTTAACTTTGATATATAAGAAACTCTTTGGGTGTTTTTATTAAATGCTTTTTATGAAAATGTCTACAGTCTGTTATTGTAATTTAGCAACCAAAGAAGACATTTATCCTTATAAAATGAAGTACATCACCCATTCACCATTAATTCCCAAGCTTTTACTCCATGGTTTAAAAACAATCAAAAAGTGGGAAAGAACTTGGCAAATATGAGTCAGTGTGATTAAGTGGAAAGAATAAGGCATTTGTAGTTAGAAGACTTGGTTTCCAATCCCAGCTCTGTTATATATTAGCTGTGTGACCTTGGGCATATAAATCCTCTGACCTTTCTGAGTTTTTCTTTATTCATGAAATGAACATGACAATTTTTGCTTTTCCCTTCTTCACAGGGGTGATGTGAGGCTCAAGTATATGTAAGAGAACTCTAGTCCATTCAAACTTGCTCTCTCAGCCCTCCTCTGACTTCAGCTCCTCCTGATTTCTCCAGCTGGTTCTGCACTGACCACTTGCATATTCCACAGCACTGCTCACCCCCATGTGCACCACTTGTCTCAGAAGAGAAATACTCTGGCCTTTCATGGAATTACCACTTGTTCTTACTCATTGTTGATTCCAGACAAGTAAGTCTAAGAGACTTCGCAGGGCTTAATAAGATCTGAAAATAGAAAAGACTTCCAAACATAATTATCTTCTAAATGTAATTCACTTATGAAGAACCCTCATGTTCACACTGTGTCCTGCTATCATTCAGGTCACTCTGTTATTCAACAGAACATCACTGCAAAAGTCATTTTATAGAATGTTGCACGCACACACACACACACACACAATTTTCTTCATCCTAATGGCAACTATTAATGGTTGAATAATGAATTCCTGTTAAAATTCTTCACCATTTCTTGCACGAGATAACTCTGGTAAAACCAAATTTTAGTAACATGAAGAGTCAGAAATTATTTGGGGAATCTGAGCTATGCAGTGTATATAAAAATACAGATTAATATATCCATATATATGATATATATGTGTATGTATATATGTATGTGTATGTGTGTATATATATCAACATATGTAGCTATATAGATATCTACTTCTATTTATCTATCTATGCATACATACATACAATTTAGGAGTGTGACATAATTTACCTAAGTTGATTATATTAAATGATTATGCAACTCCCCATTACTTTATGGCTTACAGGTCCAACCTAAGTCATTATTTTTATTGGGGCCTATCACCTTTTTTAAAAATTTGGCATGAATTTTAGTGTCTATAAAGGTGAAAAGATCCACACTCATGAGATATGCTATTTTCTGACAAATTAGGTGTGGCCTTTTATAATCAATGGAAAATGTATTTGGCTGTTTTTCTGCTTCCAATCAAAGGCAGTTGCAGTGCTGCCTCAGCGACTGTATTTTCCACATGCTCATCCATGATTGACTCCTATGGTGGTTTTCCCTATTTAATTTTAAAAATGCATTCTAAAATTCAGAACCTAGCTTGATGGTACAGTAATATGTAGCTCTAAGTACTCCTGGGGAACAGAAGGTGCCTCCAGAGATGTAGAGCTGGAATCTACACACAGAAGTGTGAGGGGTCCAGCAATTCCTAAGAAACATGAGGATCCAGATCTGAGCCCCCAACTCTGCCACTCCCTCCCCTCTAGCATCACTATGTGGATGAAACTGGGCTAAGAGAAATGTCAGGGAGAGTCTAAAATGGGTGCATGTGGAGTGGTGTCATGTTCCCATGGTAATAGAAAGTCAGGAAGGAGGCCTTATAAGATACTATTTTTGATTCCCAGATCTTTTTAGCACTGATTGTCAAAGCCATCTCCATGTCTCCCTCCACCTCCCTTATAGCCCTCCCAAAGTGCAGGGACCCTTTAACTGTTGCCAGAGGTTAGTTATCTGATCAATTCTCCATCAGCTGTCTGAAAACTCAAAGATCAACCCATTCTTCCTTCTCACTGACCCCTAACCACCAACCTGACTTGGCAGATTTTTCTTTCTTCTGGGGGACAGGGTCATTGACAACATACATGGCAGGCCGTATTCATTTATGCTAATGGGAACAAAGTTAACTGTTTGGTAAGCAATTACTTAAACGTATAGATTGGCTGCACAATTTTGCCCAAGCAGAACATTGTTACTGTCTTTCTGTCACCCATATAGACCAGGGTTCTACAAAGCTCTGTATTTATACATCAGTACAAAAGCCAGATTCCTTTGATATATGAAGTGAAGGGACTGCCAGGCCTTTCCCCCTTCCTACTTCTCACCGCTTTTAGAATATGCTTTATATCATTATAAATGAGCCAGTTATCAACGTATTGCCTCTCAGATCCAATGTCAACCTTCACACCTGCTCTGCCGTAATCCACCGGACTCTTAAGCGTTTCTCCCTTAGAGTGAAAGTGATGGAAACTTTGTCAGTAGAGGGTGCTGCAGAGACACTTCAGGAAGAAGGAGGCTTCTCTTCCTGACTCTAGTTGCCCCATTTTGCTTTTCTTGTCCCTACCACAGTCTGTCAATTGGGTATGGGTGCAGAGACACCTTGTGATGTTCTGCCCCAGACACACATCTGCAGTCCCTCAGTGACTAGTGCAGTCCTGCTTGGGCCTGGTGATCACCTTCCCATAGCCCTTCCCATGTGGACACCAAGCGATACAGGCCTTCCACCCACTGTGGAGCCCCAACTCCCTCTGTGCCCCTTTCCACCTGTCCACTCGCCTGTATCTCAGAGGGCTGTCTCTTGTTGCTCAGCACCAATGGATGAGTTAGAACTGGAAACCCAGCAAAATTATCTGCTACCTCTGTGCTGCAACCACATCTTCTCCAGCAAGGTCTGAACCTCAGGCTTGAAGGGTGGGGACCCTCCCAAGTTTGTCCCTCCTTAGATACTCTCCCTCAGTCCTATGGTATCCTTTAGGATTATCTTTACATCTTGATGGTTACTTTCCTATCATAACTCAGTAATTTTTTGTATTAAACTTCCCTGTGTAAATAGCTGTGTATTTTCTGTCTCCTGATGGGACTCCTGTGGATTCACCGTCTGCCCATACGGGAGTGACTTGGGTATCTAGCAGTCTCCCAGCTGACCATTAATTTGACCACCACTTGAAGCCTCACTCTTTGCTTCCTGGACTTTTTCTGTATTCAGCAAGGCTCCAGTGAATTAGTCAGAAAGACTTTGGTTGATCAATGAATGTTTCTGCTTAATAGTTCTGCGAACTTTCACCCAATGATACTCATTCTCTCTTTGTAAATAATGATTTTTTTTCAGGCAAAATGGATAAAAACATTGGTTAAAAAAACCCAACCTTTCTTAAAAGAGACTCTATTCAGTCCCTAAGAAACTCTTCTTTATCTGGAAGGATATAGAGAGCCAACTTGTGCTGTTTTCTGCTATTGTAATAGTCATGAACTCCAGCTGAACACACAGGCTCCACCAGTCTCAAGTAACTAAGTGATCAGTATATTCTTTTAATAAGAAGGGTTTTGAGAATGGCATGTGAGTAATTCTGGCCTCCATCATCTGAGGACACTGTGAGCACAGAGGCTGAAAGATGAAATGGTAACTCTGTTATCTTGCTTATTGCAATCCTTTCCATAACACTGGGGAGTGTGACAGCCACCACTCCTGACTGATTATCATACATTTGTGGATTGAAACACAGAAGGTATTGATCAGCTTTCCAGGTAGCAATCTCTTTTCAAAGCAACTGCCAGTTCGAAGAATTCATTTTCTTTTGTGCTGCTGAAAGCTACTTGATTTTCAGAGCATGTTCTTACCTAATGGCATAAAGATTGAAGCTGTATTTTTTTTAATAATGAGCTTTTAATTAGAAGAAACTTTTTAGTAAATTGGATGATAAGAGCTTTTTACAGAAAGGAAAATCAATTTGAAAATAACTTATTTTCATCAGGTCTTGTTGTGAATGGTTTGTTGCTCTTGGGAACAGAGTAAGATCTATTCACGGGACAAGCACACTGGAGTTACGAGGGACACATCAGTAACATACTGTTAGCAACAGTTGTCTTGGAAACACATTCAACAAAAGTGTCTTCCCTATGAAAGGGACTCTGCTAAAAATCTGAAAATTAAAAAGAAAAATTTTATTAGATTTAAACTTGGAATCTCACCCCAGAGACATAGTTTTATAAGTAATGGCGTCAATGGCCACTTATGTAGAAAATAAAATCCCAGGAAAAAAATCTCCTCTGTACCTGTCTTGTCATTGTGAACAAAGCATTTTCATTAAAAACCATTTCTTTAGGGCTTTCAGGGTTTGGGAGCTTCAAGAGTTGTTTATTGAAATGCAGATATTCCTAGCAGGAATCATTCTTTAAGTCTTCAGGAATTAACTTTATCAGGGTTAAGTCTATCAAGTTGCTTTGTAATCATGACAGTTCCACAAACAGAGACACAAGTAACATTTCTTGGGCTAGAGGTACTGGGAGAGTGACTATCCATTGTTCTATAGCATTTTGTTGCTTATAGGTTCATCTCTTGCTTAGTACATGAAGAATTGCTTGAAGCATACATGGTCCATGTATCCTCCTAGACAGGTGAGCCAAGTCCTCAGGATGCAATATACCTAGAAACACATTCTAAGCAACTTCTATATGTTCTAGTATTTTTTCGTCATATTTTGCTTTTGGGTAATGTCATAAAACATCCATATAATAAACAGCCTTCTGAAGTGCATCATTGCATTTACTGTAAGATCGTTATCAAAGACTTTGCCCATTGCCTCATATACTGTCTTCTGGAAATGCAGGAATTCACTGCCTAGTCCTGGAAACAATGACATTTACTAGTTCTCTGGGACAACTGGTTCCTTTTACATTATGGATACTGTGAAGTGTTCTATAGATTCAGCTTCCCTTTTTTGTTTTTATTTTTTGCCATTTGCTCTAAAGACTACAATCAAATTTGCATCTCATTCATATTTTTATTCTCACTTCTGACTTCACTATATGTTCCTTATGCATATTTTAAATTTATGCTCATTGGTGTATAGTGTGTATATATATCATCTGAATCTGTGTGTAACATACATGTGTGTTACAAAATTGTGTGTTTACTAGAACCTTATCTATAAAGCTGCCTTAAATCCTTTCTAGAACAAAGCAAATTCTAAACACATGACAGTTTTATTCAATTCTCACAACAACCCTATGAGATAGATTTAGTCATATGGTTATAGTTACACAGTTATATATCCATCTTATAGGGTTGTTGTAAGAGTGGATATAGTTATCTATCC
Organism: Piliocolobus tephrosceles; assembly: GCF_002776525.5. Taxonomy (NCBI): domain Eukaryota; kingdom Metazoa; phylum Chordata; class Mammalia; order Primates; family Cercopithecidae; genus Piliocolobus; species Piliocolobus tephrosceles. Next base: position 152,667,359 of record NC_045438.1, read on the forward strand.
AATTTTTAAGATGAATAAACCTCAAAGTTGTAAAATTCCTTATCAAAGAAACAAAACTAGTAACAGAGCTAATCTGAAACCCAATTTCTTTTCAGTTTTTAATTCAAAACCCCATGCTTTTTCTCCCATCCTTAATACCATGTTAAAGAAGAAAAAGACACTAAAAGGGATAATGGAAAGTCACAAATTGCGCTAGGAAGAGTCATTTCCCATTTTTGCTGTACAAACGCAATGTTTAAATGAACACAATTAAACCATCTTAGCTCCTAGAGTAAAATATCCTAAAATCAGGCATCTGACAGGACCCATCCTAAATGGACAGACAAGCACAGTGGGACCACTTGGGTGGTCAATCTGTATTTAGTAGAACCCAGACATTTAAGAAACCTCCCTCAGTACTTGTTAACGAGTTGGTTTTGTAATCTCTTCCTTATACCCTGCATTCAGAGGCTTGGGAATTGCATTTATGTATGTTGAATTTGATTAGTTGACATGACCTCTTTCTTTTCAACAAATAAAACATGAAACTTCAATCTCCAAACCTCTTTGTACATTTATTTTTAATGAGTAATGTTCCCTGATCAGACAATCAAATCACGAGGTCACACAGAGAAGCCTGGAATCTGAACAAGATACCAAAGAAAACCTATAAGGAAAAGAAATTGCCTGAATGAATTGTTCTCTGGCTGTTAAGATCAGTTAAAGGTACTTGTGATCTTAAGAAATATACACATACATGAAGGAAACCAAGCACTTTTCTTATTTCATCATTATCTCTGTGAATATGGGAATTCATTGTAGGGAAGGAGAACAACTCATAAAAATGTGTTTGGCCTTGTTTTGGCCCTTATTTTCAAGGCTCATAAATACCCATATGCCAGGTACCTAATTAGTGTTATAATCTAAGTTAATAGGACAGGCTATTAACTTGTGACAAAATTGCTGGTGGGGGGTAATGCATAGAATTAAAAATGCCACTCAATCAAATACAGAGGGCTCTGCTCTGATTGCCCTCTGGAAAAGGATGAAACCTGGACTCCTATCCTGAGTTAGAAGGGGCCCTAGAGGACAGCTAGTGCAAATGCTCCCCTTGATTCTGTTTGAATACCTCCAGTGTTGGAGAACTCTCCACCTCCCAAAGCACCTATTTCATTTTCAAGGCATTCTGATGGCCCAAGGACTTCTAATCACAACCCAGGTGGGTCTTCTACCTAGAATTAAACTCTTGGCAGCAGAGCACACTCTCCCAACCTCTATGGGATCTTTCCATTGCTTTTGTGAGGTCCCTGGGAATAAGCGAAACACAGTCAAATGTCTCCATCTTAATGACAGCTAAAATGCCATTTGAACAGGTCATATGTTGTAGGACAAGAGACTGATTTGAAGAATGGCTGGCTATGTACTGTAAGAGAGGAACAACCAAGTTGTCTTTGAGGTCCTGGAGTCTGCATGTAGGGGAAGGGAGTAGCTATTAACAAAGTTGAGTAAGCAGTTTGTTGTATGGGTTGTAAAAGGAAATCACTAGCAGCATGCACCTTTTGTCCCAGCTACTCCGGAGGCTGGGGCAGGAGTATCACCTGAGCCTTGGGAGGTTGAGGCTGCAGTGAGCTGTAATCACACCACTGCACTCCAGCCTAGGCAACAGAGTGAGACCCTGCTTCAAAAAAAAAAAAAAAATGTGTTGGGAGGTAATCACTAGCACCAACCACACTCTTTCCAGATGGGAACTCCTCTTGAACATCTCCAACAACTATCAACTTGCCACCCAACAAAGAAACTAAAGATATTGACATTAACTTGATGTACGTTACCCATATACTCATCATTCTTCTCATCTCTCAGCCTTCTCTTATCTAAGATAACCACTATATTGTTTTTTATTCTTTTGATTTTACATATCTCTAGCTTTATCACACATATTCATTCCCAAAATATATTGTTTAGCTTTGCTTTTTAATTTTGTGAAAAGGATACACTTGGCCAGACGCGGTGGCTCATGCCTGTAATCCCAGCACTTTGGGAGGCCGAGGTGGGTGGATCACCTGAGTTCAAGAGTTCAAGACCAGCTTGACCAACATGGAGAAAGCTTATCTCTACTAAAAATACAAAATTATCCAGGTGTGGTGGTGCACGCCTGTAATCCCAGCTACTTGGGAGGCTGAGGCAGAAGAATCGCTTGAACCCAGGAGGCGGAGGTTGCAGTGAGCTGAGATCACGCCATTACACTCCAGTCTGGGCAACAAAAGTAAAACTCTGTCTCAAAAAAAAAAGGGTACACTCTGTAATTAATATTCTACTTCTGTTTTCACTGAATATTAAATTGTTAAGACTCGTTCATATTGTTGCATGTAGTTTATTCATTTTTATTACTATATAATATTCCACTGTGTACATATGCCTCACTTCGTTCATTCTCCTGTCAATGGGCATTTGGCTTGTTTCAAGGATTCTGCTAGTACAAATAGAGCATCTATGTATATTCTTGCACATGTACAAAAGTATATTTATAAGAAGAACTACTTGGATTATATAGTATGTGAAAACTCAAATGTCCAACTTAATGCCAAACTGCTTTCAAAGGTGGTTATAATAATTTACACTCTTATCAACAATGTATATATAAGAAATTTTGCTAGTGCCAGGTGCGGTGGCTCATGCCTGTAATCCCAACACATTGGGAGGCCAAGGCAGGTGGATCACCTGAACCCAGGAGTTTGGGACCAGCCTGGGCAACATGGTGAAACTGTATCTCTGCAAAAGAATACAACAATTAGCTGGGCGTGGTGGTGTGTGCCTGTAGTCCCAGCTACTCAGGAGGCTGAGGTGGGAGGATTACATAACCCCAGCATTTACATTTATTATATATATATGAATCAATATGATATAAAGATAGATACATGTATGTTTTTCTCTGATTATTAAAGAAATATATGTCCCTTGGTGGAAATGTTGAAAAAAAAGAGAAATTATAGCACACACACAGAGAAATTCCATCACACTAAAATAATAATCATTAAACATTTTGATGTGTATTTTTTCAATCTGTTTTCTATGTAAGTAAATATACTTATTCTCTTTTTATTTTTTAAAACTGGAGTAATACTCCTTTGTAACACGCCATTTTCACTTAACATTATATCTGAAACGTTTCCTTGTATTATTAGGCACTCTGGAACAATGATTTTAATGGCTATACTGCATTCTATCATATGGAAGAACTATATTTATTTCACTAATTCCTTATGATTGGGTTTTGATTGTCTTCCAATTCTATCATTTTAGATAATTCTGTAATAAATATTCTTTAGATACATTCATATGTATTTCCTTAGAGTAAATTCCTAAGAGTGAAATTGGATGGTCAAATTTTTAAGACTTTGGATAAATATTTCTAAAGAGTCCACTGATTTACTCTGCTCTATGTCCAGCAGTGTTTGAAAATACCTGCTTTCTGCGCTCTGGATATCACTAGGTATTACCAGAAACAGTAAAATATTTTCCTATTTGATTAGCGATAAGGGGCTATTTCTCTTGGTGACATTTATATCTCATTTATTTTCTTTACTTGCTAGTAGAGTTAATTTGTTTAATAAAAGATATTTATTAGCCATCGGTATTTCATATTTTCATGGTCTGCTCTTTTTTTGGTCTTTCAAATGGTCAATTTGATTCCTTCTTCTTGATTTGTACATTCTCTTTATGCATTAAGGATAGATTATTTGTCATTTATCGACGCTGCAGTTTATCCCATTTTTGATCCAAATGACTGATGAAATTGAAGCCAGTATAATAAAGTGATGTAAAATTTTGCATTAAACAGAAAGAAAAGGTGCTTCCCAGAGAGCCCTGCAAGGTCCCCATGCAGGTAATACGGCCAAGCAAAAGAGGGAAGCGCTTACTCAAACGTATGTTGAATGACAAAGCACAGCAAAGCCCACACTCCAGGGATGCCGCAACATGCGAGCAGCCTCTTTCCAGCCCTGATAGGCCCTGTAATGAGCCTAGCCATGATTGTCACTGTGACAAAGGCCTCGGGGCTTTCCTGTCTCCTAAAAGTCAGCTTCGTATCAATTAGTATGTTTAGCGTGTCACCAGGGAGAAGAGGGAGAAACAGTACTTCCTCCTGAGATAAACACTTCCATTTAGAGCTCATTAATAAAACCAGCTCAGGAAGTTGTAATCATAACTTAAGCAACAAAGACACACTTCCAGGTCAATGCTTTTGGGAGCAGGTTCATTTTCATTGCTTGCTAAGGACCATATTAGGGCTTTAAGACGCAGTCAAAATTTTTGCCTCAGCAAAACTTTAGAGCTCGTTTAAACTCCCAGCATGCTCTTAGGTTCAGTACTAACTTTTCCATGTTTAATGTTTATTTTCGATAAGAGAAATAAATACATCATACTTTGTAACTGGGCACTCTGGGAAAGAATAAAGAACAGTAACTGGAATCAGGAGGGAGATCCCCTGGGGACTGGACGTAAATAGTTGTCTTGAAATCCAGAAAAGTAAAATAACTTAGGCATGTTACTGTCGGGTTTTGATTCTTACACATAAATATTTTTATGTTCTTGCCCTCTGCTGCTCAATTTTGGTACTTTGAATAAGGATTTCAACGATGTGAACTTCAACCTAGCACCTCCTCCTTCTCTCTACCACCTAACTTCAAATCGAGAACTGAGAGGCCAATCAATTACACACGGATGATAAATTCTAATGCCAGTGAAGTGATGACACTTTAAAACTAGTTGCTGAGTTTAAGATAAGAGGAAAAACTGTCTGGTGGAGTCTCTATTTTCATTACCTTAGCCTTTTATACTAGTCAGGATAATTAGTGCTGGTTGCTGTAACAAACAATCCCCTAAGCGCCATGGTTTAGTAAGACACAGGTTTATGTTCCTTTTACCTCACAGTCCAATGCACAGCAGGCAGCTCTTTGCAGAGGCTGTCCTCCAAATAATGACTTGGAGATCCAAGCTCCTTTCATCTTGGGGTGCTGCCATCCAAAGTGTGGCAGGTAGCTCTAACGGAAGGTAGCTGCAAAAGAGGGAGAGAGAATATGGAGCTGGTGGAAAATGATGCAGGGGTTTTATAGCCATTGTCTAAAGCCTGGTAGCATAAGGCCAGGCATGGTGGCTCACACCTGTAATCCCAACACTTTGGAGATCAAGGCAGAAGGACCACTTAAGCTCAGGATTTTCAGACCAGCCTGGCAAGATGGCAAGATCTCATCTCTACAAAACAATAATAAAAAGAATTAGCCAGATATGGTGGTGCACACCTCCCAGCTACTGAGGAGGCTGAAGTGGGAGGATCACTTGAACCCAGCAGGCCAAGGCTGCAGTGAGCCATGATTGCACCATTGCACTCCAGCCTGGGCAACAGAGTGAGACCCCATCTCAAAAAAAAAAAAAAGAAAAAAAAAGAGAGAGAGAGAGAAAAATAAAATACAATATAATAAAATCTGGTAGCATGGCCCCAAACTAACTGTAAAGGAAGCTGAGGGCTGGGCACAGTGGCTCACACCTGTAATCCCAGAATTCTGGGAGGCCAAGGCAGGTGGATCACTTGAGGTCAGGAGTTCAAGACCAGCCTGGCCAACATGGTGAAACCTCATCTCTACTAAAAATACAAAAATTAGCATGGTGGCAAGTGCCTGTAATCCCAGCTACTCAGGAGGCTGAGGCACGAGAATCGCTTGAACCTGAAAGGTGGAGGCTGCAGTGAGCTGAGATCACGCCACTGCACTCCAGCCTGTGTGACAGAGTGAGAATGTGTCTCAAAAGAAGAAGAGGAAGAAGAAGAAGAAGAGGAAGAGGAAGAGGAAGAGGAAGAAGAAGAAGAAGAAGAAGAAGAAGAAGAAGAAGAAGAAGAAGAAGAAGAAGAAGAAGAAGAAGAAGAAGAAGAAGGAGGAGGAGGAGGAGGAGGAGCATATATTCCTTTGTGCCTAGGAGAAAGAAAAGGAAATGAAATTTGGTAACCACACAGCATCGCCTGTACCACATCTTGGTTGTTTTTACCCATATAATGATATGAACAGCTAAAAGGCCTTTTTAGCCCCTCTCTTTCTATACTTCTCACCAGGATACATTAAATCTCCACATCACCATCCCTTTCTTTAAGACTTTGCAGAATGGATTAAAAGAGTCTTATGACTCTTTACAAAGAGTTACCTTTGGAGGAATGCTCTATCTTGAATGCTTTTTTCTGTCTCAGTTGTTCTCAGCATCTTAGGAAGGTAGAGTCAGCTGCTTCCCACTCTAACCACATCAGATTATAGCAGGGGGTGTGCATAAGGGAGAGGAAACCTACATAGGCTGGACCTGAGGCAGCCCAGACACCTCGGAGCTGGCTAGTGCAAACAAGACAAAAAGAGATGACTCACACCAACTTGCCCCAAACAGCTCCATCAAATGCTCTCTTTCATGAATTGAAAATGTGAAGGGAACAAAGTGAGATCAGGCCTTCAGCTTTAGGTTGTTATCCTGAGATGCCCCAACAAACTTCCCTATTGCTGCATAGAAAGAAAACTGTCACCTTTGGTAACAGCATGCCATAAAATAAACCCCATTTTTATAAGTTGTCTCAGTCAATCATTTAGTTCATTAGAGATCTTTGGGGAAATTCCAAATGTGGCCTGAGAATTCTCTGGCACACCAGAGAAGGACGAATGAAATCACTGCTCTCAAGCAAGGTCGGTCAAGGAAGGATGTGGATAGTCAGGGGCCCATAGCAATTTTGAAATCTTATCAGGTTCCCCCTAGCCAAGGGATAGGAAATGTTCCTTAATTAAGCCTTGGTTCTGCTTCCTGGGAATAAGTCCCAAGTCCATTGTTCTCCATGACTCTTGACTCTACTCTATGGGTGTCCCTCTGTTTTCAAATCTTTCTTGGCTATGTAAAAATAGCATTGTAGAATATGCCCTCTTAGAAGGGTGATCAACTGTCCCCACTTATCCAGGACTGAGAGTTTCCTGGGTTGCAGGGCTTTCTGTGCTAAAATCAGGAAAATCCCAGGCAAACCAGGTCACCCTGCTACCTTCTTGGCAGCTGGGGAACTTTCTTGGCCTGCTTCCTGCTGGTAGCAAGTTGGAGAATCAAGTTTGTTTGTTTTTTTGTTGTTGTTGTTGCTGTTGTTTGCTTGTTTGTTCTTGTTTTCCTTTCTCTTTTTAGCTTGTTAATAGTCACATCTCTTTTAAGCCACAACCTTGCTTTGTGCAAGATACCTCACTCAAAAACTTTGTTGACTTTTCTGTATTTCATTCTCAACAACTCCATGTGACAAGTTATGTCCACAATTTGTTTTGAGACATGCAATGTACTTACTAACAGTTACTTCAATATATTAGACTTCCAATATGTCAGGTCCATTATGTCCCACTGGGGAAAAAAAATCTATAGCTACCTCTTTAATCCTTGGAATGATCTTTTAAAAGCTTGATTTAGTCTTTCCCCAGAGGCGAAGCCTTAGTAAGTTTTTAAACTCAAAGAACTTTACACATTTTCTCTTTTACTGGTTGGAGATGAGAAACTGTTTAATTTTTCAGCCCGGAAATTTCCAAAATCTTTGGCCTTTCTCTATTTCCTCTCTATTCTACTCTGAAATCAATCAGTTCTTTTCTGAACTTATTCCTTTCTTTTAGTATTTGATTACATACAGCACATAACAACCAGCTCACACTGTCAACATTCTGCTTCAAAACTTCCTACTCTTCTCATCATTTAATGAAGTATGTTGCTTGCCTTCCCGATTTTATCAGGTGACAATTTTACCAAGTGTTTTGCTACTACATAACATGGGTCATCATTTTTCCAACCTCTGTCATTGTTTTGCTACTTGCTCTCTGATCCCAAAGCCTCAGCCGCATATTACAGCAAAACCCTGCTTCTAGTACCAATGCACATATTAGAAAGGTTTTTACTGTGACAGTTCTGTAGATCAAATAATTCTAAGATCTTACTAGATAAAATAATAAACATTCAATTTTCTACTCACATATCTGTAAGTAACCTGCAGTTCAGGTGATATTAGCTGGATTTAACTGAGGTAGGCTGGATTATAGAATTAACACCAATTCTCCATCATTTCTGGGTTCATCTTTGAGTTGAACCTCCTAAACTAGCTAAAAGGTCACCATTCCTGATGACCTTCAAGGTGATGGGTCATCTAGATACAGACACTGATTAACAATTCTACCCAGCTGGACTGAGCCAATCTCGTTAAAATGTTGCAAACAATCTCATCTCTCCCACTGGGAAAAAATAGTTATTCATTTCACAATATCATGCTTTGTTTTTATTATTGCAAAAATTATTATTCTTTTGCAAATTTACATTAAATATCTGTTAAGTCATTTGTGGTATAGTATTCTTTAAGACGAATAATACTTTAAGCCATTGAGACCAATAATGAAGAAAACCAATGAGACTGTTTCCAACCCACATTTATCAAGTGCTAATTATGTATACAAGAGCTGTGATGAGTAGAAAAACTGTCACTGTTTTCAACAATAGTGACACTAACATATAATAATAATAATAACATAATAATACTAACATATAATACTTGTAACATAATACTTGTATCAGGCCAGGCAGCGTATTACTGCATTAAATGCAGTAATACAACATGCAAAACAATCCTCTGAGACAGGTGCTCTATTATCCCCAATTTGTAGAAGAAAGAATTGCACAGAAAGATGAAATACCTTGCCAAGGTTTACATGTACAGTAAGTGATGGAGCAAAGATTCGAACCAAGGCAGTTTGCCATCAAAGCCCAGACTACATAAAACCAGCTTCACGCTGCTTGCAACCCAGTGAAGCAGACTGCAACAGTAATGCAAAACAGAAGACAACGGACCAAAGTGGATCAAGGAGAAGGGGGCTTTTGTATAAGGCTTGGGATGACTCGTTATCAAAACTAGTTATTCACTTAGTGACCTCATGAGGTAAGAGGACATGGGAGAGGTAAGTTTTAAGGGAAAGGATATACCTAGTTACTGTTAAAGCCTAGGTTAACTGGGAAAGGGAGGGCTTAAGAGAAATAAGGGAAACATTCCAGGGTGGGCTGATGGTCGTGGAATGACAGGAGCGCTCTGTGCAACAATGAGAAAAGTATAGGAAGGTGGGAGACGATTTTTTAGTTATTTATTTATTTATTTTTGGAGACAGAGTCTCACTCTCACCCATGCTGAAACGTAGTGGTGCATTCCATCTCGACTCACTGCAACCTCCGCCACCCGGGTTCAAGTGATTCTCGTGCCTCAGCCCCTCAAGAAGCTGGGATTACAGGCATGCGCCACCATGCTCGGCTAATTTTTGTATTTTTAGTAGAGACAGGGTTTTGCCATGTTGTCCAGGCTGGTCTCCAACTCTTGATTTCAAGTGATCTGCCCACCTTGGCCTCCCAAAGTGCTGGGATTACAGGTATGAGCCACTGTGCCCTGACTGATATTTTATAACAACACACCATTATTTAATTAAACTTGACTCAGCCTGGCCCTGCCATAAGATTTAACTTTTCCCACCCCCCGTTTTTTCTTTAAAAAAAAAAAAACTTCATAACCAGACATTCTCAGTAAGATCCAACTCTATTAACACAAGATTAGCCTTAGTAATACAGGTAAATGTTCCCTGCAGATGTTACCAACACAGGCAAATGCATATCATGTGGTTTCTCTCCTCTGGATTTAACTGCGGGTGAAAAGCTATTATATTAACCTGCTGAGGTAATGACAATGACTACTTCAGTCCTCCCTACTCTCTTGAAGGGCTTTGGAATGATTTCTTTCCTTGCACTACTGTTACATGAGAAGATGCATATGAAAAGCACCATAGAAATGTATACATCACCATGTACATGTTAGTTGTGACCGTGTAGATTTCAAGCAGAGGATAGCTTTAATTTCAAACATTACTCTGGCTGAAGATGAAGTTATATTGACATATCTCAGAAAATGTTAGCCAGGCCAGTTTCTGAATACCAAAGGTCTAAGGATCAGGCAGGTGATAGGGTATACCCAGGGTAAGTTCGTGGAGATCCATGGTTAGGGTCTCCTTAGAAACCACCACATTATTCAGTCATTCAACAAATCTTGATTGAGTTCCTACTCTGTGCCAGGCATTGTTCTACATGATGGGTATTTAGGGTTGAAAGTGATTGACAAGACTCCCATCCAAAAGCAAGGACTCTCGAGCCAAACTACTTCAATTGAAATCTTGGTGTTGCCACTTATGAGCTAGGTGACCTTGAGGACATTTCTTTTCCTCCATTTCCTCTTCTGAAAAAAAGGATAGGAATGTTATGAGGATTAAATGAGTTAATATAGCTAATACATTTAGAAAAATGCCAGGCTCATAGCAATGCTATGTAAATGCTTGTTAAATAAATGGAGTGTATTTAGTAAATCAAGATAGGCATTAAATCAAAATACAAAGTAATGACATAATTTGGTAAAACAGGGTAATGTAGAAAAGGGTGACAGGGTCCCCTTCAGTTTGGGTGCTCAGGGAGGGCAGTCATCAAGTGGAGACCTGGATGACAAGAAGGAACTGGATGGTGGAAGGACTAAGGCCAGAGAGCTTCAGGTCAGGAGACTAGAACAGGAGTGAGCTTAGCATGTTCTATTAGGTTGGTGCAAAAGACATTGCTGGTTTTGCCATTACTTTTAAAGGCAAAAGTCGCAATTACTTTTTCACCAACCTGACAGTAACAGACAGAAAGCTAAGCCTAGCTGTGACATATGGAGCAAATGAGAGATGGTGGAAGATGTGGGGAGAAGATCAGAGACAGGCAGAGGCCAGGTCATGTGGGGCTTAGTGTATTGGTGGCTGGGATGAAGAGTTTTGAGTTCATTCAAAGGGAAATTCAAGGGTTCTGAGCAGGGAAGCAACAGAGTTTGATGTGTGGTTTAGGAAAGTCACTTGGCTGCTATGAAGAGAATAGACACGGGGATGTAAGAGTGGGAGCCAGAGGCCAGACAGGCAGCTATTACTGTTGCTCAGGTGAGAAGCGATGCTAGCTTGGACGGGGATGTATATGATAGAGAGGGAGCAAATAGAACAGATGTGGGATGTGGTTTGAAAGTAGAATGGGCAAGATGGTAGTATATAAGATGTGAGAGTGATGAAAACAAAGGAAAGAGTGGGTTGAAGAACTGGGTAGATGGTCGTACCAGATGGAAATATGAGAGTGATAGAGAAATAGACTGCAAGGTGGAGAGACACTGGGCATCCAGGAATATTGAGCAAATGGCTAGAAAACCTAAGCATCAGTCCCAGCTGTACCTCTTCCTGACATTGCAACTTTGAGCAACAATCCCACTCTCATTCTAGTTTCCATCATCAATGAAATGAGAATGGTAGTATCTTCCCCCATCACTTTTTTTTTTTTTTTGAGACAGAGTCTTGTCTATCACCTAGGCTGGAGTGCAGTGTCACGATCTCAGCTCACTGCAACCTCCACCTCCCAGGTTCAAGTGATTCTTCTGGCTTAGCCTCCTGAGTAGCTGGGATTACAGGTGCGCACCACCATGCCCGGCTAATTTTATTCTGTGTTTTTAGTAGAGACGGGGTTTCACCATGTTGGTCAGGCTGGTCTCGAACTCCTGATCTTGTGACTTGCCTACCTCAGCCTCCCAAGGTGCTGGGATTACAGGCTTGAGCCACCACACCTGGCCTACTTCTTAGAGAGTTCTTAAGAATCACATTAGAGGCCAGGAAGTTCTAGGTTGCAGTGCATTATGATTGAAGCTGTGAATAGCCACTGCATTCCAGCCTGGACAACACAGCAAGACCCCATCTCTTAAAAAAACCTCAAGCCATCCTCTAGCCTCAGCTACACAAGTAGCTGGGACTACAGGTACACCTGGCACTTGTCTCCTGAATATTAAGCTTTTAATTTTTTGTTTCTGTCACTCTTGAAGATAGTAGACATTGACTGAGGTAAAAAATTAAAAGCTTTATATTTAAAATTTACAAAATGAATCTGGGTGTGGTGGTGCATGCCTATAGTCCCAGCTACTTGGAAGGCTGATGCTGGAGGATTGCTTGAGGTCAAATATTGGAGGTTGCAGTATACCACTGATGGTGCCTATAGGAATAGCTACTACACTCCAACCTGGACAACATATCAAGATCCCATCTCTTAGAAAAATGCAAAATTAAATACAAAAGAAATGGGCTGGGCATAGTGATTCATGCCTATAATCTCAGTACTTTGGGAGGCTGAGGTGGGAGGATTGCTTGAACTCATGAGTTCAAGACCATTCTAGGCAACATAGTGAGACTCTGTCTGTAAAAATAAATAAATAAATAAATAAAAATAATTAGTTGGATATGGTGGCATGTGCCTGTAGTCCCAGCCACTCTGGAGGCTGAGGTGGGAGGATCTCTTGAGCCAAGGTGGTCAAGGCTGCAGTGGGCCATGATCATGTTGCTACACTCCAACCTGGGCAACAGCCAGACCCTGTCTCAAAAAAAAAAAAAAAAAAGAAAGAAAGAAAGGAAGAAAAATGTTCAAACAAGGTTTTGGAAGGTTTGTAGCATTTATACTTCTACAAGTATCAAAGCTTAAAATTACACTAAACTTTTGGAATACCTTGTATCTCCATAAAATGCCATCCTCTTTTTAAGAAGTTACCTGCAGAGCTGTGCTCTATATGCTTTGATCACTGAAGTTTCTTTACAGGAAGATTTTGAAGAGCAGTGCTAATTCACATGTAATAAAAGGAATTGGACCCTAATGATAGAAGGTGATATGAACAGCCGTTTTATCGTCCTACATGCTACCAAGCTGTAGGTGTCCCATTAAGTCCTGCTACTTAAGAAATAACTTACATAACCCTTAGGAACTCTTACTTCAGGCTTTAAAAGGCAAGGAGCAAATTATTTTAGGAGACCGATAATGTCACCTAAATTTGAAATACTAAGAAGAGATTAGTGTTCTCAACTATGTGAAATCTATTTCTCCTACTTTCTCAAATCTAATCCTTGGAATCCTGCTTATAAGCAAAGCGTTTCTGGGCCAGGAACACTTTCTCTACTATAGCAAGTCTTCACATCATATTGTGCTGCAGTTTCCATCATTTTTAAAGGACAGAGACATAAATGATAAATAATGGTATAAAAATATTACAATCTACCACATCAAAAAAAAAAAAAAGAAAACTGAGCTTGGAGATTCAAGAATTGATTGCAGTTTTATTTTGAAAAGAATGCTACAATTTATGTGGCTTTTATTTCTCATGTTTATATGAAAAGCTCATCAACTCTATTTTAATTTAAAAAAATCACATTAGATTATAAAAGGATTGGAAACACATAAGCCATTGTAAAAATGTAGTGTCATTATTATAATTTTCAGCAGGTGTGAGGCCCAACGTCAGTGATTGAATACTGGTGCTTGATAGAATTCGACAAAAATATTAAACAATATATCGTAAAAGACCAGGAAAATCAGGATGTTTCCCTTTAATACACTAGCAGAAGAAAGCTGATTGCACACCCAAGTGCTGTGGGCATTGTCACGTCTGCCTTCTCGTTACAACCCAGTGGCAGTGGCAACATTCTTATCATGAAGCCAATGGCTGTATTGCTGATTTAATGCACTCTGTCACTGTTTAAAGGAATTTTGTGCTAGCTTTGTTAAGTGGGAGAAAATTCACAACGTCAAGATGTCACTTCCAAAGTTAGTGAGCCTAGTCAGAAAGAGCTCTTAAGCAGGGGGAGAAAAATCAATCCTTTCTAGCTTTCATGCAGTAATAGACTCTAACAGATAATGGGCTAAGGGCTTCCTTACAGTTTAGTGAATTTGCAGATAAACCAAACCCCTGAATTTCATTACGTGCAACAATGCTGTCTTTGTCCAAAGCTATTTTGGTCATTGTAGCACTATCCATTATATTAAAATAATAGAAATGATCTAAAAGTACAAGAAGAGGAGCTTGGTTAATTAAATTACGGTATATACCTATGATGAACCATATTTGTTTTTTAAAATGGTTAAACAGATTGCATATAATATGGTGATGTTTATAAGATAATGTTAACTGAAAAACTCAGGTTATAGGCTTTGTATAGTATGACACACATCCTCATTTATGTTTTTAAAATATGTATCTACATGTTTATTTGTTTTTTTGTGTGTGTGTGTATATATATATACGCTTCCTTTACAATTTTGAACAATTTAAAGTGTTTAGAAAAATTACCAGTATAGTACAAACACCTTTTATCCTGAGCTAGTTTTGAGTAAGCTGTTGATATGAGGAGCTTCCGATGAGCCACCCAGGGAGCTGTCTCAGTCCCCGGTGGCGGGGGGACACGGGCTGGTGTTTGACTTCTGTTTCTCAAAACACTTAAGGAAGAACATTTTAAGTATTGTCCATATGGTAATTTTCTAACACATTTCCAAAGAAAGAGCAGCTTATACATGAACCCTAACATAATGTGTTATCTCAGGAGACACTGAGTTACCCTTGGGAAAAAAGGACATTTATATTCTATTTCTATAACATTCCATTTTATACTTGTATAATACCTATCGATATGACATTAGCAACAATAAATTGCCCAGGGCACTTATTTAAATGTGACCTGAATTATTAAAGTCTCCATTAGCCAAATATCAAATTTTTAACTTAGTTTTTAAAGATAATGGTTCTTTCTAGATTTACACAAATTTTTACACCATTTTCCCAGCTTCTGTTTTTTCATTTTATTTTATCTCCCTCGTTGTCCTAGAAACGGTACCAGAATTATTCATTTTCAGAAAACATTTTTGTATTGCTTACATGGCAAGTTCCTCCCATTATTTTGGAAAATAAATGAATTGTATGTTCTTTGAAAATAAAATAAAGCACATGGAGAAAAACATTATAGGAAAATTATAAAATCCTAAGTTCAAAAAGAGAACTAGAGATTCAGGAGAGTCAGCTAAATTCTGTGCCAACCCTGGGTTTCTGACATTCTCCTCTGTTGGTGTGATTTGCAGAGCTGGTTCACTTTTTGTACCCAACACTTAAACAGCTATGGTTGTCAAAAAAGTCTAGCCATGAGTAGATATGTTCAAATGTCGCCTAGGAGGCCTGCAGTGTACCTAGAGAGAGGTGGTGTTTGGATAGGCAGGGAGCACTTCTGAGAGGTGAAGTGCTGTCTGTCTTGAGATACTCAGATAAATGTCAAAAGAGACACCCTTCGGTATAGACAAGAGGAGGAAACAATAGTTCTGAGCTTCTGCTATGTTCTGCAACTCTCACTCTCAAAAAAGCAGCAGCCCAACCCTCTCTTCATGCATCCAAGGAAGAGGAGAGAGTTAAACCCTCAGGTGGATAACCATCTCTTGACACCATTAAAACTCAAATGTCTCCACGGTTGAAGTCAATTACCAGGTTTTAGTTTTTCTCAATCTCTTCTTCAGGTTTCAATGCAATTTCAAGGACTTCCTTTTGCTGCAAGAGTACCACTTGTCTCATCTGCAAACAGTCCTTGACTTTATAATATAGCTCTTATATTTCAGAAGGTCATGTTTTGGTTTTCAATACATCTAAACCCTACTTTTAAAAAAATGCAAAATCAAATGCCAATTTGGCTTCTTTAGGATCACCAAAACAAGTCTGCACTTGTGAACACTTCCAGTCATTTATGCGTTACCTGTAGATATTGAGCTGTGGTGAAAACAAGAATACATGAGTGGTATTCCCAGCTTTGCCAATAACTAGCTGTGTGACTTTAGGGAAGTCACTTGACTCTGTGGCCTGTTACCAGAAAAACTAATGTCCTTTCTGCCCATAATAATTCTAGGTAATGGAACCACAGACTTTAACAAATGCATGACCATAAATTGGTTTTTAAAAAATCAAAGAGGTCACTTATGTACCATGATCATAATTTATCTATGACAAAAAGATATTTTTATAATGCCTGAAATAATAGTGACAGTAGCTGCTATTTTACCATGTTGAAAACAATTATTCAGTTGTTTTGCTTTTGAATGAAAAGATCCTTCCTTTCCCCACCCCAAACCCCCTCAGTGAGATCCCATGTTTCTTTATGACAGGAACCTTTTTTTTTTTTTTTTTAACTCAGAGTGCTCTGTATCAGGGGGAAAAACCCAGCGGCAACATCAGCAACAGCTCCTGGGTCTCCATGCAAGAAATTTTTCAGGATATCGGATTTCTGAGATTGAAGAGTATTAAATGTATCTTGGAAACAAGGTAATAAATGATGCATTTGGACAGGAACCTCTAGAGAAAAAAATAAGGGAAAATTGCTGGCTTGATTTTGCAATAAAATTACCAGGCAGCCTGAAGAATAAAAGGGCATACATTCCCAGAAAAAACTATCATGATTACAATAAAGTTGACCAAGTTATGTGTGAGTGAATAGGGGCCAGCATTCTGAGTCATCCAGGCAAGAAAGTCAGAAAGGCAGAAGGAGCTGGAATGAGAAATGTTACACTGGAGAAGGATGAGGGGAAAGGGTCATTGACTGCAATAAACCACCTGCCTCATGCTCCTTCATAAGGTCCAGGTGCTGCACTCTGGGCCCACTGAAGAGATCCCCATTGTGATGGTCAACTGTATGTGTCAATTTGACTGGGCCACGGGATACCCAGACATTTTGCCAAACATCGTTCTGGATGTTTCTGTGATGAGATTAACATTTGGATCAGTAGCCTGAGAACAGCAGATTCGTGTGAACGGACCTCATGCAATCGGCTGCAGACCTGAATGGAACAAAAACACTGAGACAGTGGGAATTCCTCCTGTCTGACTGCCTGTGAGCTGGGACATTGGATTTTTCTTGCCTTTGGACTCGAACTGAAACATCTTCCTGGGTCTCAAGCCTGCTGGCCTTCAGGCTGGAGCTCACACCGTCAGCTGTTGTGATTCTCAGGCCCTCAGACCCAGACTGGAATCTGCTCTTCCAGGTCTGCGGCTTACCAACAGCAGACCTTGGGACTTCTCAGCCTTCCATAATCATGTGAGATGTGAGCTGATTTATTATAACAAATATCTTTTCATATGTGTATGTGATTATGTAAAATATATATACTTATATATTATGTGTCTATATATACATATATATCATATATATGTGTATATATATGATCTTTTTCCCAGTTTCCTGATGTATAGCTCCTAAAATCCTTTGAATCTCTGGAGTCATAAGAGTATTTTGTGTGTGCTAATGAGATAACTAGTCAGCTGGGGACCTCCACATAGCATCAGGATGGGGGTTGCCACAGGAACCAGCCAAGTGATGGAGGGTTGGAACGTTCAGTCCCTCGCTCCACCTCTTGGGAGGGGAGAGGGGCTGAAGGTTGAGTTGATCACCAATGGCCAATGATATAATCAATCATGCTACATAACAAAGTTTCTATAAAAAACCAGAAGTACTGAGTTCAGGGGACTTCCAGGTTGGTGAACAAGAACTCATCCGCATACCAGGAGGATGGCTCACGACTGCTACACGGGGACGGAAGCTCGTGCACTCAAGACCCTTCCAGACCATGTTCTCTGTACCTCTTCATCTGGCTGCTCCGTTGTATCCTTTAAAATCACTTTTGTAATACATGGGGAACTGTTAGAGTATTTCCCTGAGTTCTGTGAACAATCTTAGCAAATTAACTACACCTGAGGAAAAGGTCATGGGCACCCCAATTTATAACCTGTTGGTCAGAAGTTCCGGAAGTCCAGGACTCGCAGATGGAGTCTGAAGGGCAGAGCGATCTTGAGGGGCTGAGCTCTCACCCTGTGGGATCTCCTCGCAGGTAGATAGGGAATGTCAGCATTGAATTGAATTGAATTAGAGCAAACCCAGCTGGTGTCTGATGCAGAATTGTTCATTTGTTGGGTGTGGCAGGGGGGCAGGGGGAACCCACACACATTTGGTTATAGGACATTCTGTGTTGTGAGAGTACAATAGGAAAAACAGTTTGTTTTTTCAACTCCTTCTCTATGTACCTATACCTATATGATCTATCTATAACTCTCTATATAGACATATATACAGATATCTCTTATTGGTTGTTTCTCTGGAGATCCCTGACTAATATACTCATGTTCAAGTATCTTCAGATACAAGAACAGCTATCCATTCCTTAACGCAGAAAAAACATTTACTGATGTGCTGCAAAGAAAGTAACCTACTGTGTGGCCCATGTCATACAGACACACACATTTTGTTCACATTCAAAAGCTCATCTTGGCCAGGCACCATGGCTCACACCTGTAATCTCAACACTTTGGGAGGCTGAAGGGGGCAGATCACTTGAGGTCAGGAGTTCAAGACCATCCTGGCCAAAATGGTGAAACCCATCTCTACTAAAAATATAAAAATTAGCCAGGTGTGGCAGCAGGCGCCTATAGTCCCAGCTACTCAGGAGGCTGAGGCAGGTGAACCCCAATTCCCTCTGGGAAGTGGGGGTTGCAGTGAGCCAGATTGCACCTTTGCACTCCAGCCTGGGCATTGCAGTGAGACTCTGTCTCAAAAAACAAAACAAAAACAAAAGCTCATCTGGGCACCTAACTAGAAAGGGAGGAGTAGGACTCAGTGAATCCATGGACATTGTCGGAGAGCAGGTGTGCTTTGGTGGGAGGAGTGTGGGGTGGAGGTAGAGGGAGAGGAATGCAGGACTGACTCAGGGACTACCTGCTCCTTTTTTCTGCAAGGCATGGCTAGCTCCCCTACATGCATAACCCTGACAACAATTCTGTCAGGCTGGTGCTGAATTTTTATTACTTTAAGGCAACTTAGAAAGTCATGTACTTAACACTAGAAAATTATATAATCACACTGATTTTTTTAAAAGGTGAGTCAGGAAAATAAGACAAGGAGAAAAGAAGACTGCAGGAAAATAAGATGGATCTAGGGATGAAGTTTGTCCACAAAATGCAAATTGTAAAATCCTGTGTCCAAGCCAGAAACAGAACACAGAGCGGCCTAGTCGTGTTCTAGCATCCAGTACAAACAGGAGAGCAAGATCAAGTTTGTGATGCATTGTGTTTGGAGGACAATGGCAAGGGAAACAAAACTCTCCCAGGATCGATATGAGAGAGACATTTCTCCCAAGTGTCCTTGGAAAGAGAGCCCAGTAGGATGTCGTGAGCAAGAGCATCCCCACAGAAGTTCCAGCAAGCAGCTTCACAGGGCCGCGTCACCTCATGTCCTTGGCAAATACAATCATGCCAGTGACAGTCAGCAAAAACAATTACATGGGAAACAAAAAACCACGTGGCCTGACTACACAGCTTTCCAAGGGGCTCTCCTCATCCCAAGAGGAGATTTTAGAGTATCTGGAGGAGAGGTTCTTAAGGGGGCATTTTGGGCATTTGCACTGGAGTTTTGGGGTTGTCGTAATGTGTGGGTCCTCCTGGCAGCTGGGGGCAGAGCCCAGGGACGGTCAATACCCTGCAGTGGGCAGAGAGTGCACATGATAGAGAACTGCCCCATGTCCAAGGAAGGATTATCCTGTATCTCTCTTGGCTTTTTCAATGCAATGTTGGATGTTTGTGTAGATGAAAAACCTTTTGTAACATGTTATTACACACTGCCGGTGGGGAGGCAAAACGGCACAACTTCTACGGGGGAGAATTTGGCAAACTCTAAAACTCTAAATGTTTGCCCAGTGATCCCACTTCTAGAATTCACTCTTAAGTTACCCCTCCACAAATGCAAAATAGTATATATACAGGGTTATTAACGGCAGTATTTGTTGTTGTGATTTTAAAAAGATTGGAAGCAATACAAACATCCATAAATGGGGCACTGGTTGAATAAATTAAGGTGCATCTACACAATACAATACAATGTAGCCATTAAGAAAAGAATTAGGTAGATTGATATGGACAGACTTCAAGATGTACATAACATCTACAGGTATGGTGTTTTTTAAAGTATTTTTTAAATGTTGAGGGTGAAAGTAAATAAGTGAATATATGTTATTAGGAACCAAAATTGTCAGCTTAAGAAAATAGACATAAAGGGGAAATCTCTGCAATGTTTCATTTGAATTGGAAGTAGCATATGAACTCAATTACAAAAAAGTACACACACAGCCTTAGCTCTGCCCATGAAATTAGAGATCTTTGGATAAATGATTGATTCCAGTTATAAGAAAGGAAAAGCAAATTTGTTTTCAAAAACTAATGGCAGATGTGTAAAAAAAATCAATGTCATAGGAGAAAAAGGTGAAGGGATTATTCTAGATTAAAAGAAACTAGTAAAACATAATAAATATAATGAGTGAATGCTGATTGGATTCTGATTTTTAAAAACCAGTCTTGAAAATAATGCTTGGGTCAGCTGGAGAGATTTATTTATGGACTAGATATCAGGTGGTGTTATTAAATTGTTAATTTTCTTAGATGTTATAATGATATCATAAATATGTAGGACAATGTCATTTTTAGAAGCTACATAGTGGAATAAATTGTGATATGTTTCATCACTTTCAAATGATTCTGGAAAAAAATGGTTGAATTTGTGTCCAACCTTTTTGGATATATACCAGTATTTATTGTGCTATTCTTTCAACTCTTCTATAAGCTTGAAATTTTTCATAATAAAAATATAGAAAGTTTTCCAATTTTTTTAACATAGATCCTTACTCTATTTTGCACACAAGCCCCCAAAATTTTGCCATAGTTTTTTTGTTTGTTTGATTTTTGAGACATAGTCTCACACTGTCACCCAGGCTGGAGTACAGTGGCACGATCTCTGCTCACTGCAACCTCCACCTCCTGGGTTCAAAGCGATTCTCCTGCTTCAGCCTCCTGAGTAGCTGGGATTACAGATGGCCTGTCACCATGCCCAGCTAATTTTTTGTATTTTTAGTAGAGATGGGGTTTCACTACGTTGGCCAGGCTGGTCTTGAACTCCCGACCTCGCGATCTGCCTGCCTCAGCCTCCCAGAGTGCTGGGGCATAGTTTTTAGTTAGTGAATTTCCCAGTAATGCACCTACTATATGAATTAAGGGAAGCTTTTATTACATTTTATTTGGAATATAGCCAATAGTATTCACCATTCCACATACACAGCTCTACCCACCTGTGCTCATAGCTGCCACACATTCATGCTGACAGGTGAAGTGTCTGATGACTTCCTTTTGTATTCTAGAATGATTGTGCTGAGCCTTTAAAGTTATTGAAACGCACAAGAGTGCATCATAAATTAATCTCCTTTTATGTCTTCTTTATATTCCAGTTAGAGTATTTTTTTGGTGTTTTTAAAAATTGTATGTGTAGACAGGTTATGTTTCTCATGAATTTTATTTTAGAATAGTAAAAGAAGTTGTTAAAGAATGTACTCATGAAAAGGTGGCCAGATAGGGTGGAGAATTATTTCCCCTAGGAATGGTTGCAGAACACATCCTTCAGGCCAAAGGACACAGGCCAGACACTGAGTGGCAGTCCCATATAAGGGACATCCGTCAGGGAGCTGCCCAACAGTCTACAGAGAAATCTGACCCCAACAATAGATCTGGCTTCTGCATAAGCTAACATCCCCACTCCCTTACATTTGTCATAAAAAATAGAGAAGGTAACAAGCGACATAAATTTAATACTCAAGTATTTCCATTTGAGGTTTTATTTTTGGTCTTTGTGAGAAGAAATTGTACAATTTTTCCTTTTTTTAATAGCATTTCAAGAATTGCATGCTATCTCTGATAATAATTACAGAAATTACCTTTTTCTGAACCATAATTGAAATGTGGCTTGACAATGAATCATCTATGACTTAAGAAGGTATTGATAAAGAAAGCTTTACAACGGTACAGAAATGAAGCATATCTAGTTAGACAGGTAATGAGTATTTTTTATTGAAAAGAAGAAAATTTCATCAATTGTTCCAGGAAACACAGGACATGTGTTTGCTGTAAAACACTGAACTAAAAATACAGAAGGGAACTACATATATTCATTCATTCATTCATTCATTATGTATATGTGCCACACCCAGTACTAGGTGTTAAGGGTAAACACCTAAAGTACTAGGTGTTAAGGGTAAAGCTGAATGGTGCCTATGCCAGGGAGGGTCAGAATGGGAGAAGAGACAGACATGCTTGAGAATCAGCAATGGACAAAGCCATTACAGAAAAAGCTGCTTTGTGGAGAGAGATAAAAGCAAAACCCTGCTTGAAGCAAAGTCATTATAGTAATAAAAGGAAAGTGAAAGGTATTCTCTTAGCTCATAATACAATGCCAGAGCTAGATAATTCCTCATGAAAAGGCAGAAAGAAAATGCTGCACAGGTGAATTCTACTTAACAGAAGGTATCTGCACTGTGGAATAACAGTATGAAGTCCAGGCTGTTTGCCTTGAGGACCACGGGATCCTGAAAAGTGCAGAAGACACTGGTTTTCTGTTTTTACTTATTTGTTTATGATTGGTCAGGATCTGAACTTTCTTCCCATGGCGGGGACCCCTCTTTGTATGAGGCTTGGCCATCCCATCTCCCACCATGAAAGCCAAACAGGGAAGGCCGGTCTCCCCACCGGCAGCCAGAAGGGTATGAACACCTGAACTACATCCAGCTGTCAAGTGTTCCAACCCCAACTCTGATTCTCAGCCGAGTACGAAAGCATGAGGGCAGTTTAAATTCACTTTCAGTGACAATGTCCAGCGGTGACAATAGCTGCTACACCTGTGACAGTGTCTAAGCCAAACTGCTTCTATGGCATGACCTCAAAGCTACTCAGCTTCCCTCGGCTCCTACCTGACTTCTGACCTTGTTCTTTAGCTTTCCGGCAATTTGAGCACATCTCAGTAATCTTGCTAAGGGTGTATGGAGATGAGTAATTTTCTAGACAGGAGGAGAATAGCTGAAAGTAAGCCGAGTAATTAATGAACAGAAAGTCCTTCTCAGCCTTCAAGATAGACAAGATCGATGCGCAATTGTAGGAAAAAAGACATGAAGAAGACGGTGAGGAGTAGAATCAATGCAAGGCAATTTAAGAGACAAAATAGGAATGAAGAACCAATGAGAGGCCCATAGAGAATATTGACAGAATATCAGAGAGGGAAAATTACACTAACAAAATGAGGCCAATGTGCATGAAGAAAGCTAGAAAGGGGAAAATGGCAGAAGAAAACTTTCCTAGAAAAATGTGAAAAGATATCAACTGATGCAGAAAATGGGACAGAAAGCTCAATCTTGGATACATCTAGATTAGACCACCAAAAAGGGGTAGCAGAATTTTTCTTAGATGTGTTCACAGAGAAGGAAAAGGGAGAAGGAAATATTAAGACTGTCTCAGTTAGACTCTTCTATAGGTTTGTATTTTTAAAAACTATTTTTACTATAAATGTAATGTCAGAATACAGAAAAAAGGAGGGGATATTACCCCTCATCCTATTAAGCCTAACGCAACCCTGTCAGCATGTTGGCATGTGAGGGTTTTTTTCATTGCATAGGATTAGTTTAAACATGGTAGAAATTTGTTATCCTGATTTTTCATTTACTATTATTGTATTAACAGGTTTTTGTGCTGGTTCAAAGTTTTAATTAATATAAATATTAATGCCTGCATAAGTCTATAAAGGAGATAACCTTGATTTCCTTTATTTTTTATTTTAATTTTTTGAGACGGAGTCTCTCTCTGTTGCCTAGGCTGGAGTGCAGTGGCACGATCTTGGCTCACTGCAACCTCTACCTCCCAGGCTCAAGAAATTCTCCTGCCTCAACCTCCCAAGTATCTGGGATTACAGACACATGCCACTACACCCAGCTAATTTTCATATTTTTAGTAGAGACGAGGTTTCACCATATTGGCCAGGCTGGTCTCAAACTCCTGACCTCAGGTGATCTGCCCATCTCAGCCTCCCAAAATGCTGGGTTTACAGGCATGAGCCACCACACCTGGCCGATTTCCTTGGTTTTAGATGGTGTGTATGTACCCCTTAATGTGTGCCTACTATGTCATTAGGGCTCTGTATTCATTTTCTTTAACCCTCAAACAATCCCATAACTCAAATACAATGATCACTGTTGCAAATTCAGATGAGTGTAGTAGTTGGTTACAAGTAGGTAGTAAAAGTAAGAGCTGTGCTCAAGCTTGCCAAATTCCAAATCACTGCCTTTTCCACTATGCCATGGCACACCCCATTCGTTGTTGCCAAATTTTTGTTGCCTTGAATAATACTAGAATATCTTTGTATTGACAGTTTTTCTCTATTTTGGATTGATTTCTTAGAAGTAAAATTACTAGGTCATATGAATATTTTTGTGTCTCCATATGTATTGTCAAGTGGATTTCCAAAAGGTTGCATGTCATTTGTAGTGTTCTCAACGATGACTAAGGTTACATCAATACACCCCCATCAACACTGAGCATTTTTTTTCCTAATTTAGTATTAAAATTTTCTTAATTTTCTTTTTTTTTTCCTTTCTTAAGACAGGGTCTCAATCTGTCACCCAAGCTGGACTTCAATGGTGTGATCACAGCTTACTGCAGCCTTCCTGGGGTCAGGTGGTCCTCATGCCTCTGCCTCCCAAGCAGCTGGGACTGCATTGTGTTCTCCCAGGCCCAGTCAATTTTTGTATTGTTTGTAGAGATGGGGTTTCACCATGTTTCCCAGGCTGATTTTGAACTCCTGAGCTCAAGCAATCCACCTGCCTCGGCTTCCTAAACTGCTAGGTGTGAGCCACCAAACTTGGCCAAAATTGTCTTAGTTTTCTGACAGACATTTTTGATGTAACTGAATGAGGAGAAAGGACAAGTTCCATAATGTGATGATGCTTTACTTTTCAGTTTAAAATGATTTTAGGATGATAGTATATCAAAATGCCTAGTCGGTCACTATTCCCCTTTCTTCCTTGCCATCAGAACCTTGAAGTTCTTCAAGAATCCACAATCCTCTATAAGATCTCTGGAAAGGCTAGGCCCCTCTCATCCCCATGGAGGTAGATTTTAATTAGTTTAAACCAATCATGGAAATTATATTCCCTTGCTAGTGATGGACTTAGGAAATGACACATGACCCTCTGCTGGCCAATGAGCAGGGGCTGATTCCTGGGAATGACTTCTTTGCTTTTATGCAAGGATGAGAGAGTCACTATTTTCTGCCTCTGAACATTGGCTGATGTGAGGATGGGATGCCTGGAACTGCTGTAGCCATTTTGAAACCTGGAGGGAACTAAGTGACAACTGAGGTTGGCAGGTCAGAAAGGTGGAAAGAACATAGGTCCTAGATGTCATGGAGCCACTTAGCTGACCATCATCAACATGCCCCTTCTTCCAGACCTCCTGATTTCTTTGATAACAAACTTCTTACTACTTAAGCTTAATGAGTCTCCATTTTTGATTCGTTATTGTCCCTTGCAGCAAATGGTATCCTACTTGATACAAGGAGTCATGAGTTGGAGACCTTCAATTTATTGGACTATAGTGTCTCAAGTATCAGTGTTGATCCTCTCGTGAAGACTGTTGTGGACACTGAAAGAGTGCATAAGAAAGCCAACAGGGCAATAAAATGAGAGACAGTACGTAGTCAGTTTATCCCTTTGGGAAACTGTCACTTGTAAAGATAGTGTGGAAGTCACCCACCTGGGGAACCTAAGACCTTGAAAAGACCAGGCATGATTTCCTGCTTTAAATCATGTGGATCTCTGACATCCACCCAAAGTGTCAGATCTGTAGTCTCTGGGAGAGGAATACACAAATGTGATCATCAGTGGCATGGTGAATGAGAAGAAAGCAGGAAATTGTGTTCACATATGGTCAGATGGTTCGGAGGTTCAGGTGTCCACACTGGAGTTTACTGTCAGCTTAGAAAAGGCATTTCCTTTCTTGGGGCTTTAGTTTCCTCAATTGTGAATTGAGGAGGCTCCACTAAGTGATCCTTGAGATTCATTTTAGCTTCAAACAGTTGGATGTACCAATTTGGAAAGGGATAAAGTAGATGATCATGCAGCATTTACCTGCATGCATTACCCTTATTCTTGCTATAATTATCAATCATACTAAAAAAAGGTGAGGTGATGACTAGGAGCTCTGAATCTTACAAATCTGAGTCTGAATACCGCTTATTAGAGGTGTGCTGTTGGGTTAACCTCGCTAAAGCTTGATTTCCTCTCCTGTCATATAAAGATAATAATAATAACCCCCTTTAAGGGGTTGTTATGAGGATTAAATGAACTAATACATGTAAAAAGCTTAACCCACAGCAGGCACTCAATACATTCCTGGCTATTGGTGTTAACAGTAGCAATAATAACCAGCATTTATATGTCACATTACAGTTCGTGAAGCCAAGATTAGTACTGGGATTTTCTAGCTTTCAGTTACATGTTCTTTCTAATACAGCACATAGTCTTCCAAGATAAAGTTAAATAACAGACTCCTAAAAGAGAGAAAAAATGAGAATGAAATATACACAAAGAGAGCTGTGTTGTATCTAAGATGCATAATACTATAATAGATATAGTATAATTACACCATACCTTATGCCATAAAGCTGCTTATATTTGCCGCTCATGCTATCTTAATTGATTCCAACCCTGTAGAGCAAGTAAGGAGGTAACAGTTTTCTTTTTTTCTTTCTTTTTTTTTTTTTTTTTTTTTGGAGACAGAGTCTCACTCTGTTGCCCAGGCTCGAGTGCATTGACATGATCTCTGTTCACTGCAACCCACGCCTCCTGGGTTCAAATGATTCTCCTGCCTCAGCCTCATGAGTAGCTGGGATTACAGGCACGTGCCACCACGCCTGGCTAATTTTTGTATTTTTAGTAGAGACAGGGTTTCACATGTTGGTCAGGCTGGTCTCAAACTCCTGACCTTGTGATCTGCCCGGGATTATAGGCATGAGCCACCGCGTGCTGGGATTATAGGCATGAGCCACCGCGCCTGGCCACAACTTTCCATTCTTCAATGAGATTGGCTGTGCCCAAACCAGCCTACTAATATTTTCTTTTCTTTTCTTTCTTTCTTTCTTTCTTTCTTTTCTTTCTTTCTTTCTTTCTTTCTTTCTTTCTTTCTTTCTTTCTTTCTTTCTTTCTTTCTTTCTTTCTTTCTTTCTTTCTTTCCTT
>NC_045438.1:152694488-152699853 GCF_002776525.5 Piliocolobus tephrosceles
TTTTTTTTTTTTTTTTTTTTTTTTTCTAAGACGGAGTCTCATTCTGTCGCCCAGGCTGGAGTTCAGTGGCGCGATCTCAGCTCACTGAGATCAGCTCCGCCTCCGGGGGTTCACACCATTCTCCTGCCTCAGCCTCCCCAGTAGCTGGGACTACAGACTCCCACCACCTTGCCCGGCTAGTTTTTTGTATTTTTTAGCAGAGATGGGGTTTCACTGTGTTAGCCAGGATGGTCTCAATCTCCTGACCTCGTGATCCGCCCACTTCGGCCCCCCAAAGTGCTGGGATTACAGCGTGAGCCACCGTGCCTGGCCAATATTTTCTTCCCCTCTGTGAAATGGTGATAATAAGCCTTGAGGGAACAAGGGCACATTCTGCAGTCGGGACGGCCCTGGGGCAGATTCAGCTCACTTACACAAAGAAGAGGAGCAAAGTAGAAAATCTGTACAGAAAACACAGTGCTCTCATGAATTCAAAGTCAGCTTTCAAACGTGCACCATTCTCAGGGGAGGAAAAAAATGCAAAAGAAAAATCTGAAAATAGAAAAGAACATCATTAAAAGTTCAGCAGTATATTCAGTGTTAAAAGATAACAAAACAAGAAAGGAGGGAACAAACAGAAGGTGAAGACTATAGAGCTAGGAGCAGAGCAGCTGTAGTCTCTAAGGACTCTCTGGAACAGACTCTATTGCTCAAAGAATTTCCAATTTCTTTAGGAAAAAAATGTTCTGTCTGGTGAATAGACAATCACAGTCAAATTGTCTCAGTTGAGTTTGGGTTTTTGTTTGCTTGTTTGTATAGAACAATGACCAAATATAGCATATTAAGATATCCGGGCTACAATTCAGATAAAGACAATGGTGAGAAAGGTAGTGACAAGTGCCTTTCACTTCACTTGCAGTTGTTATGAGAAGGTCATATTAACCTTTAAGAAGGATAAGAATGAGAAGCCTTAAGAGACAAAGACATATGAAAAAGGAACCCTGTGAGAGCCAAAGCTTAGTAGATCTCCCCCTTTTCCTCTTCTCAAAACTCCTAAATGCCCCATATGTAAAAAGGCATGCACAAAGGAGTTTTACGGACTAGGGTATACTGTAAAGATGGTATATATGATTATAGTCTTATGCATGCTTGCCACAACACAGCTCTCGTTTTGTATATTTTATCCTTTCTCTTTTAGGATGCTGATACAAAACATTATCTTGGAAGACTGTGCTGTATTAGAAAGATTGAAGATTAAGATTGAAATTAGGGTTGCTAAGAGAAACAAAGTTAAAGTTCTCAAATCAGAAACCCTTACAACTCAAAGGAATCTGAAATCCAAGACAACAAATTATGCTCTCAAAAGTCATAAATATTAAAGAAAAAAACCACTAGACATCCCTACTTGGAATTAGATGGGGATATCTAATGACTAGAAATCTCAAAAATCTCCCTTGAGTAACGTCTAAAAATTCCAGAGTCCCAGAGGGATACAAATCATGTCCAAAGAAGAAGGGCTAAGGGATTCAGAGTCATATGCACGAACAACAGCAAGTAAGCACCTTTAGAGTGTGTGTACAAAATAAAGAAGACAAGCAATGCTTAACTGGTAGGAAATTTGAACGTCTAGTATTAGAGAAAAAAGATATCACCTTTACCAAGAAGAGAAAATTAAGTATAGTTTAGGTGAACAGAAGAACCAATTCTCTTAAAATAAAATTGACATACATTTTCAACTTAAAAAATCTTTTCATGTTAGGTTTGATGTAAGTCATCAGTGGATGACTGGCCAGAAGGAAAATACATTAAGACTGAAAAAAAAGAAAAATAAGCAAAAGTTAATAGAAAGTCCTGGACTTCTAAAGGGGCCATGCTCCAAATTTGTTCAGAAGTCAGTTGTCCTACACCACAAACTTGACTGAGCATAGGGAATGTTATAATGGTAGTTAGATTCTACTTACACACAGCACCAAGAGTCTGTCTACACAATACACTGACTGAGATCTAAAAAGATCAAAATCAGAAATGGGGATAGGATGGAGATTTAGGCCAGAATGAAAGCAAATACTTGTGCTGATCCAGGATACAAGAGTAGGAGTGTTGTCAGAATTAGTGACTAAGTTTAACAGTCCTAACATGAAATAAGAGCTGCCAAGCAGAGGTAATGCGAGGCTATGAATGACAAGTTCAGAGGATTTTCTGAATTCTGGAAAAATAAGGTCTTAATCCCAAGGATCATGAATATTCCTCTGAGAAATGCTACTGTCAGATTTCAAGATACTGTTGAGCTTCAAACAAAGTACTCCTAACCACTACTGGAGAATGTGTTTAAATGAAAAAATGCATTCCAAGCTCCAGCTGGGGGTCCCAAATCAGAAGCTGCAAACTATCACGACTGGCACATGGGATGGAACATGGAAGGACCTTGGAAATATTTGGGTCAAATTTCCTCATGTTAAACAAGACAAAACAGAGGTGGGGACGGGTAGAGGTATGTGATCTATCCCAGGTCACACAGCTAGGGACTGGAATGCAGACCTGGAAGAGAGGCTGGTGAAGCCAGTTGGTTGGGAGGAGGCCCTCTCCAGCCCCCCACAAGTAGAATCACTGGCCTCTGTGCTGCACCTTGACAGATAGCTATCATAGCACTTACCAACTAGAGCCAAGCAAACTTTTCCCCGACCTTCCTCAACCCCCTTCAACATATTTAATTTGTCCTTTTAACTCCAGTTCTTAACATAGAAGACTTAATATTAAGCCTCATAGTTGGGATCTGTTAAATCAAGTTTAGCCTAAAGCTGCCTCCTTGCATATTTTAAGTTCAGCCTAAAGGTTTTTCTGAACATCACAAACTATAGCAAGTGAGGTATAAACAGACCATAGCCTACACTTGTGCCAATCTCCAAGTATTGGCCAATCAACTGTTTGGCCAATTAGCTGTTTGAACCACGTTCAAACAAGGCAAATGTCAACCTGTAACCAATCCTGCCATTTCTGTACCTCACTTCCGTTTTCTGCACGTCACTTTCCTTTTCCTGTCCATAAATCTTCTTCCACCACGTGGCTGCGCTGGAGTCTCTGAGCCTTCTCTGGCCTGGAAGGCTGCCCAATTAGTGAGTTGTCCATTGCTCAGTGAAACTCCTTTAAATTTAATTCAGCTGAAGTTTTTCTTTTATCAGATCTGTTAAGCGTTTATGAAATGAACTAATGAACACCAGAAATGTAGATGGGCAGATATATACACATGGAAGGAAGGACTCCAGGGTGCGCAGCAGTCTAGCTCACAGGTGAGCTGTAGTGGTCAGACCATTTATGGTCGCCGAGTACATGCTGACAAAATACAGTTCACCTGGGAAAGGCTAACCAGGTTGGTGAAGGTTCTGGAAGCTTATAGGTACACAAGAGGGGTTATGGAGGGAACTAGAGGTATTTAGCCTAAAAAAGAGAAGTATCAGGGAGTGGCTTTCAAAGTGCATTGAAAATTTCACATGATATAGGGAGCAGAGAGGGAGTGGGCAGGACAACAGGTCTCTAACCCAGGTACAGAAGCAGCAGCTCTGCTTTTATCTGCTTTACATTTGGGCGGTAGCATAAGGTTCACATCAAAGAGTGGTGGGCTGTGGGGAGAGGAGGCTTCTCTTGCTAACAAAGTTTGAAAAATCACTGCCCAGAATACTGCGATAGGAGTCTTTACATAATTGGAAGGCTGCTGTTTGAAAGATTTAGACTTGCTCTTTGTGGCCCTAGTGGTCAGAACTAGTAACCTGAGGCAGGTCTCAGGTCACACAAGGAGAGGGACAACCAGGGATCAATCCTGATTGTAAGGACCTGCCTGATTCCCGCCTGCCTTCTGTAGTCCAGGTGGCACAGCTGGGGCCACTCAGGCCTATGGGCCTGGTTAGTATGTCTCCACTCCAGATTCTGAGAAGGGACCGAGAAGGCCTGAGGTCAGGGGCGCAGAATCCTGCTGCTAAAGAGGTCTTGCTGCTGACTCCACTCTGACGCGAGGCGAGGTCATCCCATTCCTCAGAAACCAAGCCCCCAAACTGCATCCCGGTGTCAGCATTGTCCCCATGCCTCCAAGCTTTACAAACTTCTCGGTGCTGCAACCAGTTCTCAGCAGACAGAGGTTTCATTTTGGAACTTTAATCCTCACTGCCAAGTCCCTTTCATCATAGCCCACCAGCTGTCTTGGTTTCTCCATAATGGCTGTGACATGAAGCCCCCAGGATGGCACTCCCGTACCTTCTGCCACCCTGCAGCCCCTAGTGCCAGGTCTCCTTGGCCTCCCCTTCCCTGCCCCAGGCCTGGACCCCTGCCCACGAGCTCCTGCCTGGCTCTTCTCTTCTGATACTTCACATGCTTGACAAGACTTCCTCTAGGTGCCTATGACTGGATGTCTAATGAGTGGTCAGCCTCACCGAGAGACTATTATTGTACATCTTTCTGTCCTTCTCAGAATGTCAGCTCCCAGGGAGAGCTCTTTTGTTCACAGGTATAGCCCAAGTGCCTAAAACAGTACCTGGCACAGAGGAGGTACTTAAGAGAGGTTGTTGGTTTTGTTCAGTTCCTTGGTGCCCATCCTTCCTGATTTGGCCTTTTATGCTATGGACCAAACTCTACAGCTAACATTACCTCATTACATATCTGCTTTACACAGCCCCAGCTCAGCGGGGTGCAGTGGCTTACGCCTGGCATCCCAGCACTTTGGGCGGTTGAGGCGGGTGGATCACCTGAGGTCAGGAGTTCAAGACCAGCCTGGCCATCATGGTGAAACCCTGTCTCTACTAAAAATACAAAAATTAGCTGGGCATTGGTGTGTGTGCCTGTAATACCAGCTACTTGGGAGGCTGAGGCAGGAGAATTGCTTGAACCCAGGAGGCAGAGATTGCAGAGAGCTGAGACGGTGCCATTGCACTCCAGCCTATAATAATAATAATAATAATAATAATAATAATAATAATAATAATAAAATAGCAAATCCGCATCTCCCTGGGGACAGAAAATGGATCTCCATTCTTGCCTGGAGTATCAGCAAAGTAGCTGGGGAGGAGGAAAGTGACTACACTTGAGACTTCCTAAGCCTCTTTACTGTTTGTCAGGGACAGATTCCATGTGGAGATGTTTTAATTCAGAAAGAAAAGCAACTCCCTAGGTCCATTATTCATGCCCTAGATTGGCTTCAATAACCATCAACCTCCCATCCGCCACACCCTAGTAACGAGATGACTCTTGGGCAGCCACATTTCTCACCCCATCACTCTGAGTCCTGGCTGCCGCTGACTGGACTCAAGGAGGAATGTGGTCTAAGGACAGCCCACTGAGTCTGGCCAGCAATCCGTGCTGTGACCTAGCATGGTAGATTGAGCAGGGCCAGTCACGTGCT
>NC_045438.1:152699863-152737751 GCF_002776525.5 Piliocolobus tephrosceles
CGTGCTGTGACCTAGCATGGTAGATTGAGCAGGGCCAGTCACGTGCTGTGACCTAGCATGGTAGACTGAGCAGGGCCAGTCACGTTAGCCCTCAAGAACAGAACTAAGACAGAAAGAACAGAGTAGATAACAGTGATCTGAGGCTGAAAGAAAGCTCTGGGGTGGAGACCATGAGGTATCATTTTCAGGGCAAAATTATGAGGGAGCAGGAACTGAAACAAAACAGAGACCAGGAATAAAATATAGAACACAGAGAAGATGGAAAAAAATGAGCCAACTGGAGAGAGAAACAAGCGGAGCTTGGCGAGGCCAAGAGCCACCAGGTCTGCAGTGGGTGAAAGAGCTGCCCGGTGTCCTGCTCTTCCTAGCAGGCGGGCTTCTAAACACATGTCGCCTTTAGGTAAACACCTCATTGTTTGAGGTTCATTGTTAATTCTTGCCACCAAGGCAGCCTAATTAAAGCAGGTTCTAATTGGGGAAGCATTAGTTTCCTGTTGTGGAAGTTAAAATTCTCATAAACATCATGACCTAAAACAACACAAACTTATGATTTTCCAGTGCTGGAGGGCAGAATTCTGAAATGGGTCTCACTGGGCTATTTCAAGATGTCAGAAGTGACATGTTCCTTTTGGAAGCTCTAGGAAAGAATTTGGGTGGTTTGGGGTTTTGGGGGGGCTTTTTGTTTGTTTGCCTTTTTTAATTTCTAGAGGGGGGCTGTGTTTCTTGGTTCAAAGACCCCAGACCCCATTTGCATTCTCCACTTCTGCCTCCATCATTGCTTCTCCTTCTCCAACTCTCCTGCCTCCCTCTCTCCCCTATAAAGAATTTCATGATTACCTTGAGCCCACCCAGCTGATCCAGCACAGTCTCCTCATCTCCAGGTCCTTAACCTATATCAATTTGCAAAGGCCCTTTTGCCACATAAGGTGATGTATTCACAGGTTCTGCGGATTAACACATGGGCACCTGAGGGGGCCAATATTCTGACTGCCACGGAGAACAAGGGATAATCTCCCAACAACAGCAAAGTACTGAGCCTTCACAGACGTCCACCAAATGATGTATCAGCTAGAGAACTGCTGCTCACATTTTAAATACTTGAAAATGGGAAGGAATCAAGATGACAGGCCTCTAATAAGCCTCTGATCAAGAGGAGAGCCTTCTCCATATTGTCAATGCTGGTTTCCAGATATTTTGTGAACACAGGGCTCCTAGGAGTATGGGCTTCATTTGAAATGCAAGGTAAGAGGCTCACCCGGTTAGAACAAAGTCTTATTAGCATTGCAGTGAATAAGCAAGCAGTCTAGGGAGAGTGAGACTGACCAGAACCGTGGCGGGGATTGGTATAGACCCACCTTTGATTGCGGTCCTTCCCCATTACAGAGATGTATTTAGCTGTGTTTTACTCAGAAGATCCTGTTGACAGCTGGGGATCGATGCACATGACTGTATGATTACAGAGCTCTAAGAAGTGACACCATGCGGAGAGAGGAGTGTAAACCATAAGGAAGTGATGCCTGGTGACTGCGTTGACAGTACAGAGCTGTAGCAGCATGCCTGTGCGCGCCAAGGGAAGAAACCAGAAGGAAGGTTACCTCTCTTCTTCTACTTGTTTCTTTTCAAGCCCTTATTCAGGACTTGATCTGTTTTGGAGGGAATCTCAGGTGCCATCTTTAGTGTTTAGCTGGAAAGAAGCCTTAGAAGTCTGGGGTTTCCTGAAAACCAGGAGTTGATTTAAGAAGCAGAAATGCTTTAAAAAATCCTTTGTTGGATCAGTATTTTTAAAAAACTGCATAGATTCTGTTACAGACTAAATGTCTGTTTCCCCCAAAATTCATATATTGAAACCATACCCCACAATGGGATGGTATGAGGAGGTGGGTCTTTGGGAGGTCATTAGGAGGAGATGAGGCCATAAGGGTAGAGCCCTCATGAATGGGATTAGGGTTCTTATATGAGTCAAGAGAGGGCTTTCTTCCCGTCTCTGCTGTCTACCACACAAGGATATGAGAAGGCAGCAGATGGCAACACAGAAGAGAACTCTCACCAGAACTTGACTGTGTTGGTACCCTGATCTCAGACTTTCAGCCTCCAGAAGTGTGAGAAATAAGTTTCTGTCATTTATAATCCACCCAGTATATAGCACTTTGTTACAGCAGCCCAAACTGACTAAGAAATTTGTTTAGCTGCGTTTCACTAAACACGTCGCATACCATCTATGCAGAGTGTCCTCAGAAGTCACGAATTGGTTATCGAATGGCATCCCTGGGTTCTAGACACCCCAAACAGATTATGCTGCAAGGATTCCAGACAGCTTTGTAAAGAAAATTAAATTAACACGATTCAAACATGTTTATTCTTTTTCATTTGATACTGAGTAATGTTTTACACATGGCCAAAGGGCTGTAAGGGTTTCCCGCAACAAGCTCAAGAAGAATTTCAATCTCAAGAGTCCACATTTGGGTAAATACAGATCACTTAAAGATCCAGAATTTTTTTTTTTTTTTTTGAGACAGAATGACAGAGTCTTGCTCTGTTGCCCAGGCTGGAGTACAGTGGCATAATTTTGGCTCACTGCAACCTGCACCTCTCAGGTTCAAGCGATTCTCCTGCCTTAGCCTCCCAAGTAGCTGGAATTACAGGTGCCTGCCATCATGCCTGGCAAATTTTTGTATTTTTTAGTAGAGACAGGGTTTCAGCATGTTGTCCAGGCTGGTCTTGAACTCCTGACTTTAGGTGATCCACTAGTCTCGGCCTCCCAAAGTGCTGGGATTACAGCCATGAGCCACCCTGCCCAGCCAAGATCCAGAATATTTACACTGAATTTTGAGGTCAGAGTTCATTGAACTTTCTATCTGGGCATGTTTAGGTTACTGGGACCTAAATGCTAATATAGAACCAAACAAACCTAGAGAAATAACTTACATGTTAAAGTTCATTTACCGGACCACCAATAATCTACCAAATGTAAAGTCTGTATGTGGAAGGCAGGCTATGCACAATTTCCTTCCGTTTTCAGTTTCTTTATGAGCTCTCAGCCGCCCTGGTGCTTCTCAGGTGAGTCTTCTGTTTTCCTATTGTGATTAGTTGTGATCATGGAAGAAAAAGAAAGCATGCTGTATAACGAATGGGATCAGGAAGAAAAAGGAAACAAAGTTAAAAGAAAACAGTTCTTACCTATTGAAATGACCTAAGGCAATTTGGAGTATAAAGGACAGCTTGTATGACCTATCAGGGTCAAGAGTTCAGCTAAATTTATCCTAGCACATGGTTTCCATGGACTTGTGAGACAGGAAGTCAAAGTGGGGCAAGCAGCTCTCTGCTCCAAGATGGATTTACTCTGACAAGGAAACCGTACTAAAGAGAAGTGAATACATATAGCACAACCCTAAATAGAAGCATAGTGAAATGAGTCTATTATGGGCAACCAGATAGAAATATCGATGCTAAGGAGCAGAGAGGCTTAGAAAGCCTGGAAGAAGAGATACTTGTGCTCTTTGATCTGATGCCAAATGTTGTATCCTCAGCAAAAAGCCAGAGGCAGAACCCTTATGGGCCCAAAGGGAAAATAATGAAATGGCCTCTAGAAAACCAAAGCAGTACTATTTTGAGGCCAGAAGTATCCTAAATACCACGGTAACATTAAATAAAGATTAGAGAGAAGGAAAAGGAAGTTATTTTCCTATGGGTTATGGTAGACAGAAAAATATCTGCACAAAGATTTCTGCATTCTCACGCACAGAATGTATGATTGTGTTAGGTTAGGTTACATGGCAAAGGAGAAGTAAAGATGCAGAGGAAATGAAGATCGCTCATCAGATGATCTTGAGATGGGGAGGTTGTCCTTATTATCTGGGTGGGCCCAAGGTAATCACAAGGGTCTTTAAAAGTAGCAATGGGAAATTGACACACCCAGCAAGTGAGGAGGGGAGTATTATGGATGTCTGAATTGGTCTTGATGAGCACTTGGATGTATGTATCATGCTCCCGTCAGAAAAATGCAGAGTCTTTGAGGAATTCTAAGCAGTTCTTAGAAGAAAATGTTTTTGGACTCATTGATTTTAACTCCTCTGCTATACAGAGGGAGCACTCTAATGCTGCTGGGGAATAGACCTTCTGACCTCCAGTGAGGCACAAGCATCTCTGCTAAGTATTGTGTATTAGCAATCAAGAGACTTCGCTGACACACAAGGCTCTGCTCAGGGAAGGATCTGAGATGTGCTACTATTTTGGTTTTTGTTTGTTTTACTCTAGAGACAAGCTCTTGCTCTGTCGCCCAGGCTGGAGTGCTGTGGTACAATCATGGCCCACTGCAGCGTCGACCTCCTGGGCTCAGGCGACTCTCTTGCCTCAGCCTTCCAAGTAGCTGGGACCACAGGCACAAGCCACTGTGTCTGGCTCCTGTATTTTGTTTTAAAACTAGAATTTCATATATGAAAGTCATAGTGTAGCAGATACTATTGGTAGGCAGTCAAAGGTCATTCTCTACTTTTCCTTGCTAAGAGAGCACCTATTTTGTTGAGGTATCTACACTTTTCCATGAGACTCAGGGTGACTGATCTAAGCCAGTCATCCCAGTCATGGGTAGCCTTTGCCTGTGACTGGTGTTGCCATGGGCATGAGATACAGTTCTGATCAATGAGCTGTGAAGGGAAGTCGGTTTGAGGGTTTCTGGGTTAAGTTTCCCTCAAACCTGAAGAAACTCATGGAAGAGAATGGCCTCTTTCTGCCTCTGAATGCTGTTGTGAGGAGCAGGTGATTTCCGGAGTTATGAGTCACCATCTCCAGAGCATGAAGACAAGAGGCTGAGAGCCAGACATATGTCAGGGACAGCAGAGTGGAAAGACATCAGGCGTGCCGGTGATGCCGTAAGGCCCTGAATTTACCAATTCCAGAGCTTGCCTACTTGGGTCTTTTTATTTATGACATTACAAATCCCTTGAAGTTTAGTTGCAACTAAAAGTATCCCACCTGATGAACAGATGGTTAATTAACATCCTTGAAACGTAAAAGTTAATGAGAAAAAGATGTCTATTTCAAGATTTTTAAAAAATTAAGCAAAAGAACAGACAATTCTCAAATGAAGAAAAGCAGTAAACATTTGCAAAAGCATTCAAATTTACTAATAACTAAGCAAGTGCCAATAAAAATAACCACACCCTCTTATTGGCCTCTAAATGGACAAACTCCTTTCTTTAAAAAAAAAAAAAAAATGATGCTATTTAATATCATTGGTGGCTTAGCGAAGTATACACTTTCTATTGGAAAGGTAAATAAACACAAGCTTTCTGAAGGACAATTTAGTCATGCATATTACAGAGAAGATTTCTGCTGGCTGAATCAGAGATTTGAATATTCCAGGCAGCACCGTTCTCCTCTGATAGCTGTTTAAATTCACTATTTACTGGAGAGCTAGAAGCTGTCTTGAAACTATCCAGAACTATGTATCCATGTGAAGTTCAGATGTGTCTAGTAAACTTAGATGAGGTCACCTCAATTTAAGTTCCGGGAAGAAATATGGTATCCTTGGAGGAAATCTTCCTTGGGAAAGAAGAGGCAGGTAGACTCATCAGGCTACGGGGGCTCCGAATGGGGGCACAGTGGTGCCAAGCCCACTGGCAAGTACACAAGCACTTGCATCTGCCTAGCTCCAGCCACCTGGGATGTTCTATGGGGGAAAAATGATGCACTTGAAACCAGAGATGCATTAGTATAAAGGCCATCACACCTCACAGACCAAAAATCGGAGTCATGGGAACCTCTGAAGTGCAGAATGGAGATGAGGGAGCTGGCACCAGTGGCCAGGGCAGCAAGGAGCAGCTCGGCGGCAGCTCAGGTACACATCAGCAGGAAGGGCACCTGGGTGTCCTGAGGAACCACAGATTGTGGAGCGCCTCTGGGAGCTCCCTGGCATGCTAGAGAGGAAAAGGGAGCTAGAAAGGGGGTTTAAGTAGTCTTCCACTTTGCCCAGTGGCCAAGCCCTGTTTCACTTCTCCTCTCTCTTTCTCTCTCTCTCACTCTCTCCTTTCTCTTTTACTCTTTCTCTTACTCTTTCTCCTCAGGTCAAAAGAGGGGCACTCAGCCGGGCACGGTGGCTCATGCCTGTAATCCCAGTACTTTAGGAAGTCAAGGAGGGTGGATCACTTGAAGCAAGGATTTGGAGACCAGCCTGGCCAACGTGATGAAAACCCGTCCCTACCAAAAATACAAAACAGAACAAAAAAATAGCCAGATGTGGTGGCACATGCCTGTAATCTTACCTACTTGGGAGGCCGAGGCATGAGAATCGCTTGAACCCAGGAGACAGAGCCTGCGGCGAGCTGAGATCGTGCCGCTGCACTCCAGCCTGGGCAACAGGGCAAGACCCTATCTCAAAAAACAAAAATTAAAAAAGAGGGGCACTCAAGCTAGTAAAAGCTGTAGCATCCTAATTAGGCAAAAGGAGTTGAGCTGATGGGACCAAGAGGAAGCAGATAAACTACAAGCCCGCCTTTCTGCATGGTCCAGGACACTGAGCCCTCCTGCACAAATCACTTACAATGTTCCCACACCAAGCTATCACCAGACACCTTCAACTTAGCTCCCTGCAACCTTGGCGTTATCAGTACTGCGCAAAGCCCTCTTCAGCATACAGCATAAACACTGTCCTATAAAATTTCCAGCAAGAGGCCGGGTGCGGTGGCTCAGGCCTGTAATCCCAGCACTTTGGGAGGCCGAGGCAGGTGGATCACGAGGTCAGGAGATCAAAACCATCCTGGCTAACACGGTGACACCCCATCTCTACTAAAAATATAAAAAATTAGCTGGGTGTGGTGGTGGGCACCTGTAGTCCCAGCTACTTGGGAGGCTGAGGCAGGAGAATGGCGTGAACCTGGGAGGCGGAGTTTGCAGTGAGCCGAGATCCTGCCACTGCACTCTAGCCTGGGCGACAGCAAGACTCTGTCTCAAAAAAAAAAAAAAAATCTCCAGCAAGCCTTTGTTTCTTTGCAGTCTGCTTCTCTCATGCAGGTTGTCCACTGCCCCCTTTTAAACGTATTTTCCTACTTTCTCTAATAACTGTAACTTTGTTTACCTATAACTGCCTTGGAAAATTCTTTTACCCTCCACATCACCAGCCCAGGTAGCCATTGCACACCGCCTCCCCGCCCCGTTGCCCCGCCTGCAACAAAAGCCACATGTTCCACTGAGACTTTATTGTGTCCACGTGCTGCAAAGATGTGAGTGACATTCGCTACATCAGAAGACCGAAATCTCTTCATAGTATTTGACTCAGTAATTCTGCCTCTAGAAACTTAGCCTATGAAAATAATCAAGATTCACTGAAAGTCTTTGAACAGAATATTCATCATAGTACTTTCATAATAGCAAAATACTGAACAACCACAATGTTCAAGAATGGGGAAAGGACTAAGCAATTTATGGTATCCTCATTAAAAATTATGTTTCTGAAAAAGCACTTAACAGTGTGGAAGTGTTCAAAATTAACTAAGGAAAAACTAATAAAAGAACAAACTCAAAGCATGTTCCAATCTTTGTTTTGTTTTGTTTTTTTAAGTATAGAAGAAAGATTGGAAGTTTATGCACCCTGATTTTTCATACTAATTAATTCTAGATGCAAGATTTCACTTTTTATTATGTTGGTGGGGGGGGGTTATTTTTTATGTTTAGCAATTATTTTATCACGAATGTGACTTTTAAGCAATGACAAGTTTATATAAAGTTATAAGAACTCTATGCTAATGAATTTGAAAACTATTCAAAATCTGATATTTCAAAGCCCATAATTTTAAGAGAAAAAACAAGAAGAATAGAGCAGAGAATGGTGGAGGTCATGTCCAGAGGGAGAACAGATTCACCACCACATTCTCCTCTGTTAATCAATCTGCAAGACAATACCTGAGATGATTGCATTGTGAAGCAGGCTATTTTAAAGCTATATCTCTTTGTAAGAACTTGGCACATTTCTCTATGATTTAAAAGAGATGATTAGTTCCATGCTAAATGGCTTCATTTGTTGCAAAATTTTCCTCTGAATGGGGATATTCAGTTTTAATGTAAAATTGAAATATATTTCTCTTCTTTCATTTGTCTGCATTCATGTAAATAGGGGATTTAAGTATATATTTTTTCACTTAGTGAATTTAAAACAAAATCTTAAAAAAACATTTTTAAACTAAATTAATTTAAAAATGTATTTATCCTTCATTTTTTACATTCAGTCCCATCATAGAAGAACAAGTAAAACATTTAGGTAAAATTTCAGGGCGGTGTAGAGGAATGCAGCTGGCTGAACTTTGCAGCGAGCCCTCTGATCCATCCAAAATCCCGGATCCACTGGGGAGTGGCCTGGCAACCTCTGTGGGGTGGCAGCCCAGAGGGCAGGGGCTGAGTGCTGCAAAAGCGCCCTATTCCTCCCCTCCCTTCCTGAGACTGCCTTCCACTGAGCTTAGCCTACGTTTCTCCAGCAGAGGATAATTAAAGCACGCCAACCTTGGAGCTTGCAGACATCCCTCTGGAGTAAGATGTTCCAGTTCAAAAGGCTTCTCCATTCCCTTCTCTTTCCTGGACATCAGGACCCAGTATGGGTTCCTGATGGCCTTAAGGAGCTGTGCCCTCTTGGAACCAGAAGCCTGTTAAAAAACATGAGGAATTTGGGGGCAAACCAACAGTTTCTCTGAATTCTCACTGTTCTATCTCTTGTCTCAGGTCATACACATTACCTCCCCATTTCCTCTTTCCCTACTATCTTACCAACATCCTCCTCCTCCTGCTTTCTTCTGGCTTTCCACGGTACCCCACGGCCAAGCCCTGTTTCATGTTTCCTCTCTCACGCTCACTTTCTCTCCCCCCCCCATCTCCTTTCACACAGGGACACACGGCACACACGTACACAAGTACACCCGTGTTTTTGAAAGAATTCTTAGATTGCATGCTATCCAATAAAAATGATTTCTTTCAAACTACTTGATGATCTCAGTGGTTGCCTTCCAGTTCTGCTTCTCTTTAAGCTTAGAGTTCCCTTTTTTCAAATATTAATGGAATGTCCTCAGGGTGACAGTTATGCCACTGATCAAGAACACACAGGTACACACAGGGATTCCCAGAATCTCTTCAATACCTCCGAGCGGCACCCCCACCCAGGTGTAAGGGCTGGGACCTCTGCTGTAGGCCAGGATGATGCCATGTCATTCTGTCTCAACTCTGTACAAAGCCAAGCAGAGCGCCAAAGACTCCAGATGCCCATGGACTATCGGCTATTATGTGGTGACGATTTGATCAATGGCAGAGAGTGCCCAAGGCTAATCGCATGATTCCATTACAAGCTCAGTTCCTCCAGGCCCCAGGAGCTGATGTTTATTTGTATTGCTCTCATCATTCTTTTGGTTCAGTAGCAATTCCCTTACAGGAACTCCATAAATTGGGAAAGAGGATTGCATGACCAGAGCCCCACGTGTGACCTCTGTGACTTATCAGACTCCCTCTTCTCATGTACCTGAACCCCCTCCCACAGTCCAGCTCCCTCCTGGCCTCAGACTCTGCTTTGAGCCCCACTTTTCCAGCTGTGCTTCTGACTCTCTGCCTCCTTCATGCCGGCCCTCTCTCCTTAATGGCTGCATCTGGCTCCCAAAACCCCAACCTGTGGGGTTCATGGTTGTGCTGCCAATGGGTTCAGTGCCCAGAACCTCAGCTTGGCTGCCACCTGACTTCAAGTGTCATCTATGGCCTCAGGTGCTACCCCCAGGCCAAACCCAGTGAATGAGAATTCGGGGATTTTGACAGCCTCTACAACTAATCCATCTTTGACACAATCAGACATCTCCCCTCAGGTAAGAACATCCAGAGGCTGGGTTGGTTTGTACAACCCCT
Source organism: Piliocolobus tephrosceles (assembly GCF_002776525.5). Lineage (NCBI taxonomy): Eukaryota > Metazoa > Chordata > Mammalia > Primates > Cercopithecidae > Piliocolobus > Piliocolobus tephrosceles. The sequence goes on from NC_045438.1 coordinate 152,709,731, forward strand.
CCTTCCCTCAACCCTTTATCTTTCCTTTACCCATCCCCACTCCTGGTCAGTCTCCCCTATTTCCAGCTCACTTGATGGGCTGGAAAGCAGCAGCAGAAGGGAGCAACTCTGGAATCAGAAACATCTGGATTCCAATTCTAGCATTTGCTACTCACTAGCAATACAATGTCAGACAGGTGAGAAGCCCCTCTCCACCTTACTGATCTCATCTAAGAAATGGAAATAACAGCCTCGGTGTCACAAGGTTATCAGGAAGACTGAAGGTAATGCATATAAATACGATGTCTGGCACAGAGTAGAACATCAAAAAACAGTCACCATTATTTATGTGTGTGCGTGTGTGCGTGTGTTTTGTTTTGTTTTGTTTTGAGACAGAGTCTTGCTCTGTCGCCCAGGCTGGAGTGCAGTGGCGCAATCAAGGCTCACTGCAACCTCCACTTCCTGGATTCACGCAATTCTCCTGCCTCAGCCTCCTGAGTACCTGGGATGACAGGTGCCCGCTGGCAGTCCTGGCTAATTTTTGTATTTTACTAGAGATGGGATTTCCCCATGTTGGCCAGGCTGGTCTCGAATTCCTGACCTCATGTGATCCGGCTGCCTCGGCCTTCCAAAGTGCTGGGATTACAGGTGTGAGCCACAGCGCCTGGCCACCACTATTATTATTCATTCTCAGCATGTATTCTCCTGTCTTTTCTAGAAGTTCTGGAGGCTCTAGTCACATGCCTATTTGCCGGTCAGATGCAAGAAACTGGTAACAACCACAGCACATTCCTGAATGTTATTGTGAGACCTTTAAATTGTGGGTCAGTTTCCCAGACAAACTCAGGCTTTAGGCCTGCCTGCAACCTATTTCTGCAATTTCTCAATTGGGCTTTGGCCTATCCTGTAATCCCCCTGCTGTCTGCCTTTAACAACATGTGCTCACACAAAAAAATTAAAAGATACTCTGTGCTCATGGGCTGGAGGAAATCGTATTGTTAAAATGACAATACTATCCAAAGCACTTTACAGTTTCAATGTAATCTTTATCAGAATACCAATGACATTCTCCACAGAAATAGAAAAAGAAATTCCCAAATGTATATGGAACCACAAAAAAACTCAAATAGCCAAAGCAATCCTGAGCAAAAAGAACAAAGCTGGAGGTATCACACTTACCTGACTTCAAAATGTACTACAAAGGCATGGTAACCAAAACAGTATGGTGCTGGCATAAAAATAGACACATAGACCAAAGGAACAGAATAGAGACCTCTGATATAAATCCATGCATTTACAACCAACTAATCTTTGACAAAGATGCAAAAACACGCAATGGGGTGAAGACAGCCTTTTCAAGAAACAGTGCTAGAAAAACGAGAGAACTATGTACACAAGAATGAAAGTAGACCCTGAATCTCTCACCATACACAAAAAAATCAGATCAAAATGAATTAAAGACTTGAATCTAAGACCTGAAATCATGAAACTACTAGAAGAAAACATTGGGGAAATACTCCAGGGCATTGGTTTGGGCAAATATACATATATTTTTTGTATAAGACCAGGAAAGCACAGGCAACCAAAGCAAAAATATAGAACTGGGTTTATATCAAGCTAAAAAGTTTCTTCTGCAAATGAACAATCAAGACATTGAAGGGACAACCCATAGAAAGGAAGAAAATATTGGAAAACCATCCATGTGACAAGTGATTAATAACCAGAATAGATAAGGAGCTCATACAACTTAATAGCATCAACAACAACAACAAAATCTAATTAAAAAATGGGCAAAAGATGTGAACAGACATTCCTCAACAGTGACATACAAATAGCCTAGAGGCTATGAAAAAAAGTTCAGCATCACTAATCATGGAGAAATGCAAATCAAAACCAATTTGCAATATCCTCTCATCCCAGTTAAACTAACTTGTATCAAAAAGACAAGCAACAGCAGATGCTGGCAAGAATGTGGAGAAAGGGGAACTCTCATACACTGCTAATGGGAATGTAAATTAGTACAGCCACTATGTAGAACAGTATGGAGATTCCTCAAAAAACTAAAATTAGAACTACCATATGATCCAGCAACTCCACTACTGAGATAGTTGTCCAAAAGAAAAGAATCAATATATCAAAGAGATATCTGCCCTCCCATGTTTATTGTAGTTCACAATGGTCAAATATGGAATCACGCTGGGCGTGATGGCTCATGCCTGTAATCCTGGCGCTTTGGGAGGCTGAGGCGGGCAGATCACTTGAGGTCAGTTCAAAACCAGCCTGCCCATCTCTACTAAAAATACAAAAATTAGCCTGGCGTGGTGATGGATGTCTGTAATCCCAGCTATTCATGAGGCTGAGGCAGGAGAATCATTTAAGCCTGGGAGGCAGAGGTTGCAGACAGCGGAGGTTATACCACTGCACTCCAGCCTGGGTGACAGAGGGAGACTCGGTCTCAAACAAACAAGCAAACAAAAAGGCAGGGCAGGGTGGTTCATGCCTGTATCCCAGCACTTTGGGAGGCTGAGGCAGGTGGATCACGAAGTCAGGAGTTAAAGATCAGCCTGGCTAAGATGGTGAAACCCATACTAAAAATACAAAAATTAGCCAGGTGTGGTGGTGGGCGCTTGTAATCCCAGCAACTTGGGAAGCTGAGGCAGAGAATTGCTTGAGCCCGGGAGACAGAGGTTGCAGTGAGCTGAGATCGTGCCACTGCACTCCAGTCTGGGTGACAGAGTGAGACTCTGTCTCCAAAAAAAAAAAGGTGTGTAGCGCCTCCCTCGTCTCTCTCTCTTCCTCCTGCTCCAACCACGGAAGACATGCCTGCTTCCCCTTTGCCTTCGGTTCCTGTGGCCTCCCCAGCCATGCTTCCTGTACAGCCTGTGGAACTGTGAGCCAATTAAACCTCTTTTCTTTATAACTTACCCAGTCTCAGGTATTTCTTTATAGCAGTGCAAGAACAGATGAATACAGATGGTAAATTATATAAGCATATTTTGTCTCAATTAAAAAAATAAATTAAAAAAAGCATACACTCATCTCATGTCATGCTGAAGCTGGTTTGTGCTGGCTAACAAGAGCTGGTTGTTAATTTTTAAGAATTTTGCTCCTCAGTTGAAATCAGCCTCCACAGAAGTATTCCTACCAAAGAAATCGGCAACCCCTCCACAAATAGGTTGGTGCAAAAGTACCTGCGGTTTTTGCCATTAAAAAGTAATGTCAAAAACCACACTTACTTTTGTACCAACCGAATTTATTAGCTCACCACGGATTTATTAGTTAATTTATTAGCTCACCGCCATACCCACCACTTCCTTTTTTTTTTTTTTTTGAGAAGGAGTTTCGCACTCTCACCCAGGCTGGAGTGCAGTGGCACTATCTCGGCTCACTGCAAGCTCCGCCTCCCAGGTTCATGCCATTCTCCTGCCTCAGCCTCCTGAGTAGCTGGGACTACAGGCGCCCGCCACCACGCCTGGCTAATTTTTTTTTTTTTGTATTTTTAGTAGGGATGGGGTTTCACCTACCACTTCCTTGTGAAATTGATTTTTCTTGGTCCCACTCTCTGTACCACGTTCCGCCCACCCGCCTATCATCCATGACTAAGACCTCATCCTGGTGAGTCCTCCCCCAGGACTCTGGTCTCCAAGTGATTGCTCCCTGGTGTAGCATAGACAGTACCCCAGATCTGACACCATCCAAGAAAATAACACAAACCCTGGACATCCCGAGGGAACTCAATGCTTTGTTTACTATCCAGTTCCCACATATCTGAGACAGCTCCCGTCAAAATAAAGTCAATAGACCATTTCACACATTAATTATCTCAGACTGCAAACCTAATGGGAAGACTTGAGAGTTTCTGCTATCAAATAAACAACCCCTGTCAATGTTCTATATAGAAGATTCTGAAAAGATGTGAGCCTAATTGACAGTCTCCCTGTTATATTTTAATTGAGATGATGCCGTGTGACAGAATGAATTCCATCCACAACTTTCCACTGGCTTCTGTGTGACCTTTCCCCCCAATTTCTTGACAGATTCATCTTGCTGAACATCTTGTGGAAAATGTAAAAAACATCGCTTTTCTCTCCGTCATGCTGAAGTTTGAATCTCATGAATTTATTTTCCTTAAAATAACAGTTGCTGCATATTCTGATCACTTCTTGCTTCAATTACATTTGTACTGAACCTTCCTCTTCTAAATAGCTTTGTGCATTTTCTCTCTCCTTCCTGTCCTTCTCCATAGTCTTAGCTCATTAGTGGAAGATTATCGCTTTGATCTTTACCTTGACCAGAGTCAGTTAGATAGACACCAAAGGAATCAGGGATCCCTTCCATGGCTATAAATTCAGAGTATGTTTTTTTAAAAAAAAAAAAAAAACATCTTTAATGCATTTAAACAAAGGCAGGTAGTTTAAGAAGGCCTCTGTTAAGACAGCCACAAATTTAAGACAATTTGGGACACTCTTGTCCGTCTATACATTAATTCAGTTCACCCACATTTATGCAGCCTGTTATGAACTAAGTCCTCTGATAGGCTCTGAGACTCTTAGGGCCACTCCTCTTCACTGCCTATCTAGTAGAGGAGATAAGCAAATAAACACAACTGGATCTGATGTGTGCTGCAGTATAGGTATGACCAAACTACACAGACAGAAAGGAGTAAAGATGGAGTTACTAAGTCAGTTGGGCAGTGTATCAGTTTCTTATTGCTACTGTAATAAATTGCCCCTAGCTTAGTGGCTTGAAACAACACTAATTTATTCATCTACAATTCCAGAGGTTAGAAGTCCAAACTGAGTCTTATGGACCTAAAATAAAACTGTTGAGAGCCAGGGGCAGTAGTTCATGCCTATAGTCCCAGCTACATGGGAGGCTGAGGTAGGAGGATCCCTTGAGCCCAGAAATTTGAGGCCAGTCTGGGAAATACAGGGAGATCCCATCAAATAAAAAAGAATTGACAGGGCTAATTCCTTCTGAGGATTCCAGGGGAGTATCCATTCCTTTGCCTCTTCTAGAGGCTGCCTGTATTGCTGGCCTTGTCTGTAACCTCATCACTCCAATTTATGATGCCATTATCACATTCCCTTCTCTTCCTCCAATCTCTTGCCTCATCTTATAAGTAGCCTGTAATGACATTGAACCCACCCAGATAATCCAGAATCATTACCCCGTCTCAAGATCTTTGACTTAATCATATCTTCAAAATTTGACCAGGTAAGGTAACACATTCACAGTTTCTATGAATTCAGACTTCAGCATTCAGTCTACCACTGCAGGAGGGAGGAGGAGAGTTCCATGAAACTTCTTCCCATGTGAGAAAGGATAGTAGAGCTACCTGCTGCGTCCTGGCTAGTTCTTGTCACTCTGCATCTTGCAGACCTGACCTGCCACAGGTGCCCATCCTCCACCTGTTCCTGCCACACTGATTCTCTCTTTCTCTTGGGAGGTGGCTTCTGCCTCCAACTCCTTTACAGCCAGGGGAGCCTGTTAGACTGGAGCTGCTGAATGGTCCCCTCCAAAAATTGTCTAGAAGTCTCCCTTCGAGGTGGGCCACAAACTACCACCTTTCTCAGGTAATGTAACTGAAGTACAAAGACTTTCTCGATTTTACACTGCAACACAATGGATAATTATCCATTATAAATAGCCACCTGTTGTTAGCACTTATGTGTAATGAATTGCACTATGTGGTTAATAAGAATTATCTCATTTAATTCTTAAAGATAATCTCTGTGGCAGACACAATCTTTATTCCCTTGTTCATAAGGAAGTGGAGGCTTAGTAATCAATTTCTCATCAATTTCTAATCAATTTAATCAATTTCTCCAATGCCATTTAGCAAGCAAGAACAGTAGCTCAGACTTAAAACCAGCTTTATCTGGTTCTAAAGCACTTATTCTAATCACAACTCTAGTGCCCAAGTCAGCTGAGGTCAGAGCTATTCAGTAGATGGCTAGAGGCAATAACGTGGAAAAGATGAGAACATGTGTCCTGGGCCTTGGCCACGTATAAACTTGTAAAATTGGGTCAATCGCTTAATTTTAAAGTGCCTCACTTTCTCATCTGTAACTTGGAGATAAATATAATACCTATCTGGTAGGATTATAATGAGGATTATATGAGAAAAAGTGTATAAATATTATGCACCTAGCACACAGTAAATAATCAATAAATGTTAGCTGTTTTACTGTTATTTAACTGAATTAGAGTTGTTATGTTGTTGAAAATAGAGAATAGGTAGCCACACCTTCGTGAGGACTGGAGTAGGGAAAGCTATTATTTGACAGCAAAACTTCCAGTGAGATGGGTGATGAACAGCTTGGTACATGATTTAGGTCTGAATAAATGTTTGCTCTGCCGTAAAGGCTATGCGAGGATAATCAGCATGTGAAAAGGATCTTTGCCTGTCTGTTATTAAATGTCATCTCTCTGTTCTAAATTCTCCTTCCTCAATCTGTTTGGTGATCCTGGGGCCAGAACTTGGCAAACTCCCTCTTCCCTTTGCCAGCTGCCTCCCTGTTTCCCTCTTAAGCAACCAGTAGCAGGCACAGGAAGAGGACTAGAAGGTGGGAGCAGAACAAGGGACTCGATGCCATTCTTGTCAGCAGCACCCAAGGAATAGCCCTCCATCCCGGCACCTGCACATAGGTTCCAGTGACAGGTGGCTCTGATTTCCAGCTGCTTTTCACTATCCTGGAACCTGGAACCTGTCCCAGGAGGCACATGCATAGCAGCTCCTTCTCTAAGTCCCAGTTCCAGGGGCTCCTCCTCCAAGCTCTGGGGATGCCAGTAGCAGTTAGACAGGGTCCTCTTCCTGGAGATCTGTCATTCATGTGAAGCCTCCCTCCAAGCTTTTGGTTTCCAATAAACCCAAACTCTCCCCTTCATTCTCCCAGTCCTAGAGGTTCCAGTGGCTTCCTCCAGTGAGTATTTCTGTGTTCATTCATGAACACTTTTGCTTTCCTGTCTTTCAACAGCTGTTTATTCAATTGCCTATAGTAAATTCTCTCTGTTAAAGTAACTAGCATGGATGCTGTTTCTGAACTAGACACTGAATAATACACACACTTACATACAAACACTGTACATGTACACTGACATTTGTGTACACACACAAACATTTCTATGAGTGTTATGTATGAATATTCATAGCACTTTCCTTGGTTTCAGCCCTGCATCTGCTCTGCTGGCCCTTATTAATGCTCTATCCTTTCCAGATTCTAAAATGTGTCAGAAAGAACAATATTACAGAGTTCTAGATGTAATATATTTCCCCTTGTATAAATATAAGTATCTGTTTCATGCTTCTATACAGTCAAAAACTTACAGGCCAACTCTTTTTCACATTAGACATTTGTGATGGTAACATTTGTTAACGACTTACTGGCTCAAAGGGGAAATTTTAATTCGATGATATAAAAATTCCCTCTTGAAATTTTCACTGCTTCCTTCATTTATTCAACATAAGTAATTTTCCACTCAGTGCCAGACAGTCTTCTGGATGTTTCAGGTAAAGAAAAAAAAAAAAAAAAAAAAAACAAGACAGACAAAGGCACAGCCCTTGTGGTGAGAATGACAGGGGGATCAGGGATGGGGAATGGTTTATATGCACAGACCCAGGACAGAGTCTGTCAGCCTGTGTGGGGAGGTTCTGGAGCCCAGTCATCTGGGTTCAAATCCTGCCTCCACTACTTGCCACCAAATGATCATGGAAAAGTTGCTAAACTTTTCTATGCTTCCTGTTTCCTCTTGTTAAAAAATAAAGATTCAAAGGATTACTAAGAAAGTTAAGAAGAAAATAAACAGTCCTCAGCACAGTATAGGCACTTGGTAAGTACTAGTCCTTATTACTGTCATCATTAGAAATGTGCTCAGAGGACTCATTTGCCTTGTATTAGTCTTCTCATACTGCTATAAAGATCCTACCAGAGCCTGGGTAATTTATAAAGAAAGGAGGTTTAATTGACTCACGGTTCTGCATGGCTGTGGAAGCCTCAAGAAATTTACAGTCATGACAGAAGGCAAGTAGAACAAATACCTTCTTCATGAGGTGTCAAGAGAGAGTGTGAGCAAGAATGAGAAAGTGCTTCACTTTAAAACCATCAGCTGTCATGAGAACTCACTCACTATCCAATCACCTCCCACCTGGTTCCTCCCCAGACATGTGGGGATTAGAATCTGAGATGAGATTTAGGTGGGGACACAGAGCCAAACCATATCAGCCCTAACACATCAGATTTATTAATCTGCCACGGGACCTCAGAAGAGCCAAAAGTCAGATTCCAGTGTCACCACTTCCCAACTGTGTCATCCTGGAAATGTCACATAGGCTCTCTGAGTTCCCATTTCCTCATGTGTAAAAGAATGACAACGGTACCCACTTCAAGGGTTGTGACTGGCATAAATGACCCAGTTCATATCCAAACCCTAGTAGCTAGGAGGCCCTGAATAAATAGAACTCGCTCCTCCAACAAATACTTCTGGATACCCTCCCTATGCCAGGCACTATTCTCATTGTGAAGTACAGTCATGAACATGACAAAGTTCTTGCCCTCAAAGAGCTTATGTTCTCAGGGGTAGATAGACAAGAAATACATAGACAAACCAGAGGACAAAACTCCATTAAAAAAAAATAAAGCAGGGTAAAGGAGTTGGGAGTTCAGACTGGTGGGGTGAGTAGGGTTGCCAGGGATGTTCTCCATCCATCCACCATCTGCACACACTGATGTTCCAGCCAGAGGGGAAAACAAGTGCCAAGTCTCTGGGATGGGAATGAGAGAGGGGTGTTCAAAGGGCAGACGAAAGAACGTGGCCAGGGCAGGGTGAGGGAGTCAGAGGGAGAGGAAGGTGAAATGGAGGGGCTGGGCGGGGTCAAGTCAGGTAGAGCCTGACAGACACAGTAAGAACGGGGGATTTTAGGCTGATTCTTGGGGGAAACCATAGGGAAGTTGAGGTCAGAGGAAGCAACATAATCTGATCTCCTTCTTTTGCTTGTTTTTGCTTTAAAGATGAATTGTTTTAAAGAGCTGCTCTGTGCACAACTACCTGTAATGACAGAGTGTGGACACAGGAGTCCAGGCTGCCATATTTGAAGCAAGAGATGCGAGTGGCTAAGGCTTAAATTAAGGTGGGAACACAGAGGTGAGAGGAGGTTGAATTCAGTATATGTTTTGAAGGTAAATCTAAAAAGATACTACCAGATATGGCTGATGGATTTGCCTGAGAGGATTCAAAAATGAAACCTAGTACCATTTCGTGCGGTGGAGAAAACTAAGAGGAACACGTTGGGGTAAGGCAAGCGGCAAAGGTAGGGTTCAGGTTTGGCCATTGCAAGTGAGATGCGAATTAGACATTCAAGCAGAAATGTTAAGGGCAGGTGGATACACACATCTGCTGCGAACCTCTGCCCCTCTCCGCCTCCCTTCCACCATTATAGGTTATTTGTCAGAATTAGACAGTGACCTAAATAGAGGCATTAAGTCACCATTTGGTGAGTTGGTGTGAATTTAGTTAATGCACCCTACAGCAGTTTACTTGGGGAATAAGAATTTTTATGGTGCCTCAGAGAGAGGTCAGGGTGTCCAAAATAGCAGAAAGAGCACAGAAATAGAAGATAAAGAGGCACTGGAAATGATTTTCTTCCATATGGTAGGGCTGGCTCTGTGTATGTAACCTGTGCTGCCTTCAAATTTCACACAAGACGTATGAATCACACTGAGAGCCTCCTTCGGGTCATTTACTTCCTTTCATCAATTACTAGCTAGGCTAGACACAGTCTGAATTTAAACCAAATCATGATCACTTTTTCCACCCGCCATCCATGAAATCCTCATCAACATGGTTATCAGTAACTGCTGGAGTCTCCATCCTTCCTTCCAGGGAGGGAAACAAACAAACAAAAAAAAAAACAACAATTCCCATGTCTTGAAAATAACCTTTCTAATTACCTTTCTTCTCTCTCCTGATGAGCCTGGAAGCATCATAAACCCCATCCCTATATCTCAGAAGCGGTCTCTGCAGAGCAAGAGACAGGCAGTAGCCCTCCTCCTCACCAGCCTCACACCCCAGCTTGCTGCTAAGCAGCCTTCTTTATCATCTTAATTGCAACTTGCATGCCCACCTTTCTGCTCCAGGAGCTCTGAGTATTAATCACCTCCAAGTCACTTCAGGTAATGCTGACTGCTCTATCTTTTGTTCTGTCACCAACATGGGGATACAGGAGGGTGTAGGCAGGCAAATGGCTTCCTCCTTAATCCCAACCTTCCTGAAATCCTCCCCGCTCACCGCCCTGGTGAAAACCTTTTGGCCATTTCCTCTGGGGAGCCATTCCTCACTCTAGTGAGTTTCCTCCAAGGCCACATTTGTCAATGTCCATTGTAAAATTACCAACCATTTGATGTTCTGTTAACCCTTTGCAAGCACTTTGTACAGCAGTGAATGAGAGAGCATAATACAGAGCAGTTGCTTTCGAAGCACCCGCAGCATCAGCATCACCTGGACCAGATTCTTGGCCGGGCTGTGGTGGCTCATGCCTGTAGTCCCAGTACTTTGGGGGCCATAGGAGGGAGGATCACTTGAGACCAGGAGTTTGAGACCAGCCTGGGCAACGTAAGGAGACCCAGTCACTATTAAAAAAAAAATTTAATTAGCCAGGCATGGTAGTGAACCCCAGTAGTCCCAGCTACTCAGGAGGCTGAGTTGGGAGGATTGCTTGAGCCCAAGAGTTTAAGGCTGCAGTGAGCCATGATCGCACCACTGAACTCCAGCCTGGACAACAGAGCGAGACCCCATCTCAAAAAAAGAAAAAGGAGGAAAGAAATGCAGATTCTCAGGCCCCACCCAGACTAACTGAATAATCAGAATCTCTAGCAGGAGGGCCCAGCAGTCTCTGGTTTCTCAAGCTCTCCAGGTGCTTCTGATGCATGCTTAAATTTGAGAGCCACTGAAAAAGCACTCTGGTTGGGAAACAGGAGTGCTAACTACACCAGCGATGAACAAACTGTGTGCCTTTGGTTGGGCTGTTCACCTTGCAGCACTTAGTTTCCACATAACAATGAGTAGATCTGACTTGATCTACAGCCCCTTCCAGACCCAAAATTCTAAGAAGGTATGTGGGGGAGGGGGAAGGGACCACAGTATGAGATGACCATGATGATTAATGTTTCCCGAATGCTCCTTTGGAGTCTGGCACTAGGCCAGGCATTCTTGTTACCTATGAGATGCACATATCTTGAAGGTGGACAAGAATCAAATTGTTCTGGTCCCCAGAAAAGCTGGGCTCAGGCTTTTCTGACACAGCCTCTTTGGTGGAGTTGGGTGCATGCTCCGGGCTATGCCACCTCCCGAGTGCATTGCTCTCCCTACACTCAGCCCTGGACATTACAACTTTCCTCCTTTGTCCTCATCTCTCCCATTGTGAGCTCTTGGAGGAAAGGGGACATGTTTGTATTCCCGCATCCAGCCAAATGTCTGGCACTTAGTATGTGAGTGACTCAAAGATAAATCAATGTTTATATCAATAATTTTCACTCTGCTAAGAAATCCCATAGGCATTGGCAGGGTTATGTCCTTGGAGCCTCTTCAATTCTTACCTCCTCCTCTCTAGGCAACTCAACCACCCCTGATTTGTTTTTATGCTTCTTCCCCACGAAACTCTATGCTGTGGCCTTTCATATCACGTGAGCCACATTCCTCAGCAGGGTCTACACTCTGCATCTCTTAGTGGGCTCTGTCTTTGCCTCATCAGAGAAAGAATCAATAATTATTTCCCTTTACAAAGATATTTTTTTAAAATGTCCTCTAACATTTTATTTCTAACATAATATTTTGCTCGTTGTTTTAACGTGTGATATGCAGCATCTAAGTGGACAGTATAATAAAGCTACTTTCAAGATGCTTCTGTATTTCCCCTCCTCCAACAGCGCCAGCTCTCCTTCCTCACTGAGCCTGCAGTAAATCGGTGGAAAGTTCAGCCTTAGGTCTCCTTGATGAGTTGATGTTAGCATTTCCATTAGCCATCGATAAAACAAACATTCACTGTGTGAAGCCTTTATTACCATTCTAAGGCTAGCTTCACAGACCAAGAATTATAGTGAACAATTAGGGCTGTGGATATGCCCAGAAATTGGGTCCGTACCCTGCTCACACTCACTCATATGTTTTTAGGAACTTTGCTTAAGATGCTGTTGTAGGCAGATTTTTTTTTTTTTTTTTTTTTTTTTTTTTAGATGAAGTTTTACTCTTGTCACCCAGGCTGGAGTTCAATGGCACGGTCTTGGCTCACTGCAACCTCTGCGTCCCGGGTTCAAGTGATTCTCCCGCCTCAACTACCCAAGTAACCGGGCTTACAGGCACCCACTACCATGCCCGGCTAATTTTTGTATTTTTAGTAGAGACGGGGTTAGAATTTTAAGACGGTACCCAAGATTGCCCTGTCCCCTGCTGTATACCCCCTTTCTCCCAGTTATTTAATCAAACATGAATCTAGGTGCTGCTGTGATGGGATTTTGTCAATGTAACCAAGGTCCCAAAACAGTTGACCTCAAGAAACGGAGATCACTATTGGTGGGCCTCACCTAATCAAGTAAACTCTCAAGAGCCAGGACTATTCTTAGCAAGAGAGATTTAATTGTAGGGAACATTCCCTATTTCTGCCACTGAAGATGGAGGAGGTCAAAGGCAAGGAATGCAGGTGGTCATCAGCTGATGGCCAACCAGGAAACAGGACCCCAGTCCTACAACTATAAGGAAGTGAATTGTGGCAACGACACAGATGAGATTGGGAAGTGGATTCTTTTTCAGTCATGCCTTCTAACAAGACCAGTATCTGGTCAACACCTCAATTTCAGCCTTGCAAAATTCTGAATAGAGAACCCAGATGTCCGGAGCCATGAGGCCCGGAGTTAGCCGACCTCTGTTGCTTGATCTCCACAAAGCGGAGACAAAATGGCACATTTCCGGGTTCTTCATTATAACCTGTTCCGGCGTGCGCCTAAAACCTTTCCCGCGCGCGCCTAAACCTTTCCCGCGCGCGCCCAAACCTTTCCCGCGCGCGCAAACCTTTTCGCGCCCAGAAAGATATGCAGCCTATGGCGCAGGTGCGATCCCGCACCCGGGAAAATTACAAACCCACGGGCATGCGCGATTGTAATTTGAGCGAACCCAGCCCCCCGTCACCGCCCTGGCCCAACCTCTTCCCCTGCCAGCCTATATAAGGCATCGCACCACCATTATTAAATGAGACTTGATCAGGCTATTTGTCTTGTCTCCATTTCTCGTGTTTTCTTGTCTCCTCCATTCCCACTCCCCCTTCCAGGGCCCGTTCGACTGTCCTGTGGGTCGGGACACCCAGACATGCTGCACCCAAACTTTTGACCTCAGAACAGTGATTTCATAAGCAGGTGTTGTTTTAAGCTACTAAATGTGCGATAATTTATTAGGCAGCAATAAGAAACAAATGCAGATCCTAATAGGTAACATCCCCCCACCTCATCCTGAAAGGTAATTCTTCCTTTCACATATATGCCCCATATACTCCACCCTTTCCCTTGCCCCTGCTGCCATTCTTAACTTTGCTAGAGAAGGTTCCAGAAACATAACAGCACCCTCCCCGCACCATAAAAGAAGGCGGACACAGGTGCCAGGAGAGGAAAAGGCCACCCTGTTCTGTGACAGGCTGTGTTGTGCCTTCATTCCCCACCCTCCCCCTGAGCATGGCTGTCATGTGCTTTTTGCAAACAATGCATTATTTCTATGTGCCGCATCATCTAGAACATAACCTCTCACCCTCACTCCAAAGTAGTTCTTACTCTGTGCCCTGAAATATTGCAAATGGTGCCAACTGCTTTGTGCCTTCCACAACCCTTGGGCTGTCTGCTTTGTTTTATTGGCTGTAATCGATGGCCAGGCCTTGCTACACCACAAAATCAAGACAGGCCCTATTCTTCAAATTCCTCCACGCATACGCCGAATGGAGAGTCATTTATGATCTCTCCTGCTAGACTTTCTGTAAATTAACAGGCTTTTCAGTTTCTAGGTTAAACACTCAGCAGGAATATTCAGCGTAAGGCTGAGGAATTTCCCTGTGGGGGTGATGACTGGGAAAGTGAGGAGCAGTGCCTTTTTTTTTTTTTTGCCTAGGCAGTTAACGTTGAATGTAGTACATCATCACGAAACATTGGAGGTGGCTCTCCCATGGTACTCGTTAGCTTATTAAAATGAACACAACTGTTCTGGCTGATCTAAATTATGGAATGATGACAAAAATAACAATAATAAATCTTATAGCCATTTAATCCTTTTTGTCTATAATAGTTCGGCTTGCCCTCTCACCTGAGTCTGTGGGGGTAGGAATGAGAACTTGTAATTAAAAGTTAGAAATAAAGAATCTCATTCTCTCTGTTCACATGACTCCCACCTGAGACACTCTGCCCTGGTACCTGAGGGCAGGAAAGGAGGAGAGATCACCCCTGTCCACCCCAGCTCAGCAACTGGCCTCTTTTACCTTCACTGGAGAGGCAACATAGCCACACAGGCGATTCCAAAACTTTACTGCCCATTGGAATCAGCTGGGAATCTTTAAACACTACTGATGCCCACTCCCACCCTGGCCATTCCGATGTAATTGATCCTGGGTAGAACCTGGGTATGGAGAGGTTTCAGAGCTCCGCAGGTGATTCCACATTGAAGGCAATCTGGCTTAGTGGCTAAGACAAGCTACGTATCGAGACTATCACGTACACATGGACCACCTTGAGCAAGTCACTTGTTCTTTCTATACCTCAGTTTCCTCATCTGTTAAATGGAGATAGTAATGGCACCCACCTCATAGGTATTATTAAATGAAATAATGAAGCCAATTGTTTACCTCAGTGCCTAGGACATTGTAAGAATTATGTGTTAATTATTGGTATTCTAATTATTGTCATTACTATTATTCTCTTAGCCTCTCTAGAGGTCATGGAGCCAAGGAATCTTATGCTGACAAGGACAAGAGGGGCCATCTAAATTCAGAGTTCCTTTTCAAAAGTCCCTATCAAGTGACTGTCCAGTTCTGGCTCACCAGCACTTTCTCTGTCCAGTTGATATTTAGGCGATCTGAAGGCACAGTTTGGAAGAATTTGAGGTTCAAGCTAGACAAAGTGGGTATCCTCAGGAAAGCTTTATTCATTCAGCAAGCACTTATTGAACGTGTACTCTATGCCAAATACCGTGCTGGGGGTACTAAGTAGAAAGGCATAAACTCAGGCCAGGCACAGCGGCTCATGCCTGTAACCCCAACACTTTGGGAGGCCAAGGCAGGCAGATCACCCTGACTTCAGGAGTTCAAGACTGGCCTGGCCAACATGGCAAAACCCCATCTCTACTAAAAATACAAAAATTAGCCAAGCATAGTGGTGCACACCTGTAATCCCAGCTACTCAGGAGGCTGAACCAGAAGAATTGCTTGAACCCAGGAGGCAGAAGTTGCAGTGAGCCATGATCATGCCATTGCACTCTAGCCTGAGTGACAGAGTGAGACTCCATCTTGGAAAAAAAAAAAATGGCATAAACTCACAGTTCACGGAGTACACATTGCCTGCTCTCAGTCACTGTACAGGCAGTTAATGCTGAGAAGCCTCATCAATCAATTTGTAAAATGATTCTCTTGCTGGGGTCTTTGTGATACTTGGAATCCCTCAGGGCAGTGGTGGCCCCACTCATTAGTCATCCAGGCCCCCACCTCCCTAGGCACCCCCACTTTGGCTCAGTTCCCATTGCTTTCCCTGCCACGTTCCTCACCTTTCTTTGTCCTCAGATCAACTGTGCCATTCAAGTATTTCAACATTACTTATCTACCTACTGTGGGATACTCTTTCCATACAACTTGTTAACCACGGCCACATCTTAGTCCATTTTGTGCTGCTATAACAGAATAGCACAGACTAGGTAACTGATAAAGAACAGAAAATTCATTTCCCATAATTCTGGAAGATGAAAAGTCCAAGATACAGGTGCTAGCAGGTTCGGTTGTCTGGTGAGAGCTGCCTCCTCTGGAGACGACAAATGCTGCATCCTCATGTGGCAGAAGTCAGATGAGCAAGACATTGAATGCTGTGTGAAGCCTCTTTTATAAGGACCTTAATCCCATTTGCAAGGGAAGAGTCCTCATGGCCTAATCACCTCTTAAAGGCTCCACCTCTTAATACATTGGCAACATCTGAATTTTGGAGGGACCATATTCAAACCATAACACCACATAATACATACCTGCTCTTTCAAAATAACTTTTACAAATGCCTATCTAGGGCCTTACACCCTTATACATCAATAATCAATGTTAGAGGGCAGTTTAGTGTCATTCTACCATTGTATTTTTCTGTTCCCCTTTCCAGAAAAACTCCCAAAGCAGTTGTCTATACTTGTGTCTCCACTTACTTCCTCATATTCTCTTCTAAAGCAACTATAATCAAGCTTCCATTCCTACCACGCCACTGAAATCACACTCATCAATGCTACCAGTGGGCCCCTGTAATACTGGGGGGCCTTACAATGCATCCTGACACTGACCACCCAGAGTTAGCCCTGATGCCCCACAAGTTAAGGGCTCAGTCCTTCATAAGACTGCCCTCCCTTCAAACACTAGGCACAAGTTTGGGGATCTCCAGGCCATCTGCCCTTCTGAAAAACTGGCTACGAATTCAGAGATTCCCATGACCCTCAGGTTTGATAGTTCACTAGAACAACTCACAGATTTTCACCAAGTACTATATTTATAGCTATGGTTTTATTATCAAGGATATAAATCAGGGCTAGTCCAATGAAGAGACACATAGGGTGAGATACGGGAGGATCCTGAACACAAGCTTTCATCCCCATGGAATCAGGGTGCCCCACTCTCCCAGCACATAGATGTGTTCACCAACCAGGAAACTCCAACACACTTCAGTGGCCAGAGTTTTTAGTGAGGTTTCATTACAGAGGCATGATTGATTGAATCATTGGCCACACGATTGAAATCAATCTCAACTCAAGACCCTCTTCACACTCCAACTGTCTGGAAATCAGCCTGATACCATGTGGCTCAAAGACCAAACCTGCTAATCACATGGTTGGTTTTCCTGGCATGACCAGCCCCGTCCTTTTTTTTTTTCTTTTTGAGACAGGGTTTCACTCTGTCACCCAGGCTGGAGTGCAGTGGTGCAATCTCAGCTCACTACAACCTCATCTCCCAGGCTGAAGTAATTATCCAGCCTCAGCCTTCTGAGTAGCTGGGATTATAGGCGTGTGCCATGACACCCAGCTAATTTTTGTATTTTTAGTACAGACAGGGTTTTGCCACATTTGCCAGGCTGGTCTCCAACTCCTGAGCTCAAATTGATCCACTGGTCTTGAACTCCTGAGCTCAAAGCAATCCACCTGCCTCGGCCTCCCAAAGTGCTGGAATTATAGGCATGAGCCACCATGCTGGCCCTCCTCCTCTTGTTAGTCATCTGGAGTCATTTCATTAGCAAAAACTATTAGGGCCCACCATGAATAGCAAAGACACTCCTATTGCTTGGGAAATTCCAAAAATTTAGAATCTCCCTCCAAGGAAAAGAGATAATGACCAGATAATTCTTCATGATGCAACAACTGCCTCTTGCAGATCCAACGACCCAGAGTTGTACCTCTCAGCGGCATTCAACACAGTGAATTGCTTTCTGTTTCTTGAAAGTTTCCTCACTGAGCTCTCAACTGTCCTCCTACCCCACTGGCTATGTCTTCTCTTTTGCTGGATTCTTCCCTAAGCATCCTTCTGGCCTTTAAGTCTCAGAGTGCCCAGGCCTCTCCTTTGTATGTTCTTTCAGCCAGTCCCATGCCTTTAATTAACAAAAGCACACTGATGACCCCAAATCTTTATTATAAATCCAATCACTCCCATGAGCACCAGGCTTATCTAGCCAACTCCTTACTCCACCTGGACATCTGAAGGGCATCGAACTTAACACATCTAGTAGCAGAAAATGTGTCTTGTCCATTCCTGGTGTTCTCTTCCTGTGAAAGCAGTTCAATTCATGGAACTCTAGACCTCACTCTGCCCTTGACTCACTCCACTGCCTCAGGGGTTCTGATGAGTAAAGTCTGGGCATGCTCACTTGGGAGCAGAGAACACATGTTCTCTCCTGTGCTCAAAGATTCACTGAGGAGCTCGACCTGGACAGCATTGCCTGGGGCTGAAAAGTAAGTTGGCCTAATTCTGGAGTTTGGTTAGGGGGTGATTTGATCCCACTCTAAGCCGCTACACCCAGTTGTCCTCTATCAGTAGTGAAAGTAATATTTCAGTGCCTATCTCTAGTCTTTCTTTTATTTCTCAGGCAGAGAAGAGGTGTGGCACTCATGAGGGATCCCTTTAAGGTCCCCCACCAATGCCCAGAGCTCTTGATTTCCATTGCTGAACATGAATCTATCTAAGCAAATGACAATTCACTCCTTCTAGTTGCTCAGATTCATTACTGACTGTTCTTTCTCTAAATATATCCTGAAATCTGGCTACTTTCCACCACCCGCATGTCTATGAGGCTATTTCAAGCTAAATCCTCTCTCATCTGCCCTACTCAAGTGGCCTCCTAACTGGTCTCCCGACTCCCACTCTCCTCTGCTTATGGTTCGGTTTTTTACACAGCAGCCAGAGTTATTGATCTTACAGAAATGAAGTTCAGACCATGTCATTCCCCTGCAGCTTCCCATCATACTTAGAACCCCGGGCTTTCACACATGACCTGGCCCTGACTCTCCATCCTCATTTCCCACCACTCTGCCCTATGCTCTCCATCTCCAGGCACAGTGCAGGCTCCTCCTGGAGGACTCTGAGCTCCCTCTGCCTGAAGCATCCTGCCCAGACATCATGTCTCATTCGCTTGCACCCCTCGAGTCTCTGCCCAAATGCCACATCTTAGTGTGTTGAGATTCCTTTCTAAAGAGCTGACACAATCCTTAGTACTCCACGACCTCTGATTCTTTTCACTACTTATTTATTCCATATGTACTGATTTTATTTATGTTTCTCCCTATTAATAGGGGGGTATATTAGTCTTTGGGGCTCCCATAATGAAATACCATAGGCTGAGTGGCTTCAACAACAGACATTTATTTTCTCACAGTTCTGGAAACTGGAGGTCCATGATCAAGGTGCTGTCAGGGTTGGTTTCTGGTGAGGGCTCTCTTCCTGGTTTGTAGACCGTTGCCTTCTTGCTTTGTCTTCACATGGCCTTTCCTCTATGCACATGTAGAGAGAGAGAGGGAGGTCTCTAGTGTCTCTTCCTTTTTTTTTTTTTTTTTTTTTTTTTTTTTTTTTGAGATGGAGTCTTGCTGTGTTGCCAGGCTGGAGTACAGTGGTGTGATCTCAGCTCACTGCAACCTCTGCCTCCCAGGTTCAAGCGATTCTCCTGCCTCAGCCTCCCAAGTAGCTGGGACTACAGGCGCCCACCACCATGCCCAGCTAATTTTTTTTTCTTTTTTTTTAGTAGAGATGAGGTTTCACCATGTTGGCCAGGATGGTCTTGATCTCTTGACCTCATGATCCACTACCTCAGCCTCCCAAAGTGCTGGGATTACAGGCGTGAGCCACCGTGTCTGGCTGTCTCTTCCTCTTTTTATAAAAATACTACTTCATCGAATTAGGGCCCTACCCTCATTACCTCCTCCCAAAGGCCTCGATAATGGGAAGTAATCTCCTTGATGGCGAAGACTGTCTTCTTTGTTTACTCTAATAACTTGACACTTTGTTCTAGTGCTTGGCACATGGTAGGCACACAGAATTGTTGTTGGGAAAAAATATATCAAAAGCATCAGCGTTGGAACCACACCAGCGTGGATTCTAGCCCTAACTCAGCAACTTACTAGCTGTGTGACCTCAAACAACTAAATCGCTCTTAGCCTGTGCCATGGGATAAAGCTTCTACTCTACAAAATGGGGGTAGCAATAATATTGTTGTGGAGATTAAATGAGAAAGTGTATGAAAAGGTCTTAGCATGGTTCATGACACAAAGTAAGAACCTAATATGGGATAGCTGCTAACAATATTATCAATATACTTATACCCATCTCACATGTGGTAAAAGGGTCACCTGGACTTTACAGGAGTTGCCCACCCAATAGCCATTATCCATCATCTCCGTCTCCCTTATTACCAAAACTCCTATGTTCTTGACCGCAACAATGTTCTTGGTTAACAGCACTACATTTCCCAGCCTCTCTTGCAGGCAGTGATGGCTGTGGTGTGTAGCTCTGGCAGATGTTACAAAAACAGCAGTACCTAGATATCGGGTTACCAGATTAGCAAATAAAAATACAAGACCCACAGCTAAATTTGAATTTGAGATAAACAATAAGCAACTTTTTATTATAAGTATGTCCTAAATATTGCATGAGGCATACTTATAATAAGAAATTATTTGTGGTATATGTGCAATTTCAATTTAACGGGGCATCCTAGATTTTATCTAGGAACACTTCTTGGATTGGGACATTTGAGAAATTTCCTTAGATGATGTATCAAGGTTCTTCATAGAAACAGAACTAATAAGGTGTGTGTTATAATATATAATGATTGCCTTTTGTGTCCGTATTTCACTACTCTGTGAAGTGTTTGTTACACAGAGGCTGTGCTGGATAGGTCAGCACCATCTTTTTCACCTAATTGTTCAAAGCAGTAACCAGACACTGAACTATATCAGCAGTCAACCCACCAAACGAGTCCCACTCATTGCATCTGTACCTCTTTTCTGCTCCTTCCAGATATTCTTACAACCAGAGCACTGTCAGCTACTGCCATGGGCAGAACTGAGAGGCCACCCAGGGCCCAGAAATAAAAGAAATCCAGCAACTTGTATACAAGCAGTACACTAGCAAACAAAGACTGGTGACTTCCATTTCTGTGGCATAGCCACATTGTTTTGGAATTCATAAAAAATGCATGGAAGATGTAAACACTTAAGAGTAAAGGCTATGAATTTGCTCAGCTGCCCAGAGACCCTCCTATAGACAAAGCTAAGCTACTTAAGTGCTTGTTCATGGCTATAATTTGGCAATTCTGCTCCTCTGGCCAAGGGACTGAATCAAAACTAAAATTATGCTTTAACCTTGACTCTGAGGTGTAGATGGCTAGTTCAGGGCCTTGGTCCCTGAGCTCATCGAGATGGTAAGATTTTTGAGATTGAGGAGCTTGTCCTCACCATCTTTGAATCTCTTGCATTCCCTACTGCTGAGCTTCAATTATAATCAGACTCAATAAACATGGGTTGGTTCATTGGCACATATTAGTGAAAAGTGATTGGGCTTCTGCGAGTTTGGCGTGTGATTGAATGGAGGTAATAGTTTATTAATATACAGTTAGCCTGTAGGTTATGAAAAGAATGTCTAAAACATACAAAGAGCTTTCTAGAAAATTTTTTTCAGTTTATAGCACTAGAGGGGAGAAAAAAGTCATAGATAATTTCAAATAATAATAGGAAAAAAGGTGACTTGCTGTTACTAGTAGAGCTGTTTTGACTGATCCCGACATCAGTCCCTGTCTCGTGGCTGGGGAGATGCTCCAGCTACAATAGACTCATGCACAGACACCTGTGAGCTCTGCAGCTGGGAAAACAGCCTAGAGACCTGACCATGCTGCAGGACAAACCATCAGACAGTTTGTATGCTGGGAGTGATAAATTCCTACAAGCTGTGTCACGAGTCATCTACAGAGGCAGTTTGTGAATGTCTTTCCTTACAAAGTTGGGTTTCTTCTATCCCAAAGACTGTGGTCTTCTCTATACAGTATATCAGTTCCATGGCTCTCTGAGTGTCTGCTACATTCTTCTCTTTCTCTACAATCAGGCTTTCTCCAGATGGCAAAAAGTATATCCACCACACTTGCCCCCAATAGCCAGTGTTATGGGGCTGAATTGTGTTCCCAAATATTCATATGGTGGAAGTCCTAGCCCCTAGTACCTCAGAATGTGACCGCATTTGGAGATAAGGTCTTTAAAGAGGCCACTCAGTTGAAATGAGGCTGTTAGGGTGATCCTAATCCCATATGACTAATGTCTTCATAAGAGGAAGAAGAGACAACAGAGATGTACGTTCACAGAGGACAGGCCACCTGAGGATACAGGAGAAGGCAGTAATCTGTACAGAAAAGCGAAAGACCTCAGAAGCAAGCAATCCAGCTGACACCTTGATCTTGGACTTAGGGCCTCTGGAACTGTGAGGAAATCAATTTCTGTGTTTAAGCTTCCCAGTCTTTGATATTTTCTTACAGCAGCCATTACAGACTAACACAGTTCCCCACAGTACCCCAACTTTACTTCTTACAGCCTCCACACTGAGAGAGAGTGACTCTCTCAGTTCTAATTCTTTAGGCATCCCAAGAGAACTGGCCTGACTCAGTCTGGTCCACCCTTGGATATGGCAGAGGACCCGTAACTGCACACGCAGAACAAGGGTGTTAGCCCTTCACGCCATCCTCCTCTGCATGCATTCCTGCTGATGCAGTCGGAATTTGATCACAAACGCAGAACCACTAGGATAGCCTTACATGCACACATCCACATGAATTTATCGTAGGGATTTCATCTTATGCAATTGTAGGCACTGGTTAGTTTCTACAAGGCTGTTTCTCTGTGTCCAATGCTGGAAGTTGAAATTTGCAAGTCAGATGGCCTAGAAGGAAAGAGGAATGCAAAGGGGATTCTGTGGACTGAATTTTGTGCACTCTCTGAAATTTCATATGTTAAAGCCTAATCCTCCATATGATGGTATTTGAAAGTGGGGCATTTGGGAGATGATAGCCCTCATGGATGGGATTAGTGCCCTTGTAAAAAGAGACAGAGAGATGATCCTGGAAGGAAAAGCAAGAAAGCAGGCATCTGTAAACCAGGAAGAGGGCCCTCAGCAAGAACTAGACCATGCTGGCATCCTGATCTCAGACTTCCAGCCTCCAGAATGGTGAGAAATAAATGTTTGTGGATTAAGCCACCCACTCCATATTCTGTTACAGCAGCCCAAGCTGATGAAGACACTGGGGACAGCAAGGACAAGCCAGAACCTGCAGGATGGACTGAACCCATGTCATTCCCTCACTGCCCCCAACCTCCAGGATGGGGCATCCTGCAGGACCCAGAGCCAGGCCTCTTTTTTATGGAGCTAAACACCCATCTGGCCCCAGATTTGCAAAAGCTGGGAGAGGATCCGGGAGAAGTGTAGTAGCTGCAGGCCTGCTGCCGTCTCTCACCAGCAACATGAGCCGGCAGACACATGACAACACGTGCACGGCTGCCACAGTGCCGAGCTACCAAATGCACAGACAATATGATGCTCTCCGGTCTTGTGCAAGATGTCTCTTGCAGCCCACCCTAACCTGAATTATGCAGAAAAGGGAATTCTGGGAAGCATAGTTCAGCCTCGCCATGGTGACGTGTGACAATGTGGCAGGCCAGGTCTCACTAACACAGGCCTCCATAACAACTGTTTTAGTACTGACCGAGAGGTTAAGTTAAATATTAAAAGCTAAAAAAAAGCCAGTGCCTTTATACAAAGGCTGGAGTGTAACAAAAGCCCACCAAGAGTTTTGCCTAGGCATTTCCTGAACCTTAGGCATGACAAAATAACAAAGGAATTCTTAACAGGACACATTTATTATTAAACAAGTTTCACTGTGAGTCTGAAGAAACTCCCCTGGCCTTCACAAACCAGTTTATTGGGGTGTCTGAACCTCCATGATTTAGCAGGAAACAAGATAAGGGTAATCACCGCAGCACCTGGACCCATTTAAATTAAGTAAATTTACTGAGGCTCCAGAGGAAGGTCTTCAGGACTCAGACCTTACTTATAGATAAAAAGAAGTTAATCACTTCAGTCTTTAGATGAATGCACACTTACACGTAGACATATAGCTTAGAAGGTATATAAGCTCTGGAAAACTTTGTAATTTGAAGTTGGTCTGGCAATAATTTCCAGGCCTTCTCCCTATAGCCGGTTACAGAAAGAAAAACTCTCTTCCTCCCCAGTTCATCCGCATGTCATTATTGGGCCGCGAGAAATAGCAGCCCGACCCTCAGTTTGGTCTGGGAACAACAAGGCACCTTACCTGCCAAGCGCTGCTTCTCCCTGCAATTGCGTGGTTCTTCACCAGAGGCCTCTCTCTCCTGCTCTTCTCCTTTTCTCACATTCTGCTTCCCACCTGGTTTCCTCCTCACTTCCTTCCCATTTTCTCCATTATCTGTGAAGGCCAAAGTGCCAAATGATTGGGCATGTTTCAGAAATTGCTAGGATTAAGAAGGGCCCAGAAGGGCACTGCAGATCCCAGCAGGGCTGTGTGGATCCCTGCCCTTCAGTAGGTGGGAAACCTGGGGTACAGACCCCCTGACCCAGAGCTACTGGCACCCCCTGCACCAGTCTGAAACAGGCACCAGTCTGAAACAAACTGGTTTTTTATTCTACCCTTTGGATCCCAAAAAGTGAGAATGAGGCAGATTAAAATGATAATTTTACTTTCTCACATTTGGAAACGCATCTAGCTAGTACTGAGCGATATTCTTGAAACAGGATTTTTTTTCCTCCTTCCCAGAAGGGCAAGAATATCTTATTATCAAAAATGGAACTTTAAGAGATTCAGAGAAAGTGCTGTACCATCCCTCAGAAGAGTCTAAATCCAGATTCTTTACACATATTCCGTGGATATAAATCTCACTTTTCATGACCCCTCGTTGATCATAATCAAATGATAGAAGAGACAGATTTTCAAGAGGAGGATTGGTCCTCAAGGAGAAATACCTGTTTCCATGGTGACAGCCTATTAAATTACATTTGGAACAGGGAACTGGAAAAAGTAGTTGACTAGAGATTTTGAATTTTAAATCCATATAATCAGTTAGAGGGTTGGGAGAGATTTGAAGGCCTCCAGAATGACTTCAAATGTTGGGGCTCAGAGTCACGAGACACTTCCTAAGTGCCATTCCTGGCTCAGGCAGGTTGCTTTTTATCTAGGCCTACTAGGAAGAGTCTGGGAGACAGACATGAGTTTAGAGAACTTCATGGCCCCTGCACTGGGGGAGCAGGCCTTTCTTTGCCCAAGTGCCTCAAACTTCTCTAAAGCCTGTCTTAGAAATTTGTTATTCAACATGTGGGTTTTCCTCTCTTGGGGTCAACTAAATTCTCGTTAGAACGATGGTTCACAATCTTGCTGTAAATTAGAAAATCTTGGAGAGCTGCTTCAACAATACCAATGCCAGAGTGCTACCCCCCAGAGATTCTTATTCAATTTGGATTGGGGCCCAGGTGATGGTATTTTTTTTAAAAAAATACTCCCCAGATGATTTTAATGTGCGTCCATGGCTGAGACCCTGACTTGGTTAAGTAACTCCCACACATTATCTTGATAGAAGGTGGGTCTTTACCACTCATACATCTATTTATTGTTTATTATGAGATTTTCATTAAATTATCGTCTTAACTGGTCAGCAATCCTCTGAGGTAGATGTTGCTACGATCTCCATTTTGTAAATAAAAACTGAAGTATACAAAGGTTACTCATTTGCTCAAATTCAATGCTTTAACTAAAAAGCATAGAGCTGAATTCAAACTCCAACCTGAATGACCCAAGGCCCATTCTCTTAACTACCATTTTAGTGCCCTCTGCATCACTGGGTAGCCCACTGGCCACTGAGAAAATGGTCAGCTAATTCTCTCATCCCCTTCCAGAAAGAGGCAGAGGCAAGGCGAGAAGATAAATACACATGGTTGGGTGGACCCTAAAGTTCTGTTAAAGAGTTCACAGAGACTTAGTGCTGGTGGAGACCTTCAAGGACACCTGGGTCAACCACCTCATTTAATAGATGAGGAAACTGAAGCCCAGAAAAGCTAAGTAACCTTCCAGTGTTAACAACCAGGTTGACATCAGGGTCCCATCTTCTAATTCCAAGCAAAACTTTCCCCTGCCCTCCTTAGGCTCCCAT
Source organism: Piliocolobus tephrosceles (assembly GCF_002776525.5). Taxonomy (NCBI): domain Eukaryota; kingdom Metazoa; phylum Chordata; class Mammalia; order Primates; family Cercopithecidae; genus Piliocolobus; species Piliocolobus tephrosceles. Next base: position 152,735,669 of record NC_045438.1, read on the forward strand.
TATCATCTAGTAGAGGAGAGGAGACAAGTGAATCAGCAAACAGCATTCACAGCTGGCACACATGAGCGCTGTAGGTAGGGAGCACAGGACGGGAGGGGCTTACTTGTGACTGCTACCATGAGTAAAATGTCATGGAGGTGGCATTTAATTTGAGCTGAAATTAGACAGTTTCTCAATTTGCTTAGCTGAAACAATATTCCATGAGGAGGAAAAAGTATCAGCAAAGGGCATGTATTAGTCTGTTCTCATGCTGCTAATAAAGACATTCCCATGACTGGGTAATTTATAAAGAAAAGAGGTTTGACTCACAGTTCCACATGGCTGGGAAGGCCTCACAATCATGGCAGAAGGCAAGGAGGAGCAAAGTCACGTCTTACATGGCAACAGGCAAGAGAAAATGTGTGCAGGGGAACTCCTCTTTATAAAACCATCAGATCTCATGAGACTTACTCACTATGGTGAGAACAGCACAGGAAAGATTCTCCCCCGTGATTCAGTTACCTCCCACTGGGTCCCTTTCATGACATGAGGGAATTATGGGAGCTACAATTCAAGATGAGATTTGGGTGGGGACACACCCAAACCATATCAAGCCAGAAGTGGTGAGATTTTTTCCTGGAAACAGGCTAGCATGAATTATCTTGCTATGTAAGACATAGCAAGAGGAGGTACGTAAGGAGCGGGTATGTAAGGAGAAGAAATGGTAGACAAGGCAAGGAAGTCAGAGCCCCAACTGAGGGTCTGTACTTGAGTCCAGCCATGGCTGCTGTGGTGGGTGAGGAATGACTGCATTTCAGAAACAACATGGTACAGTGGCACGGGCCCCTGTGGACAGTGATGGGGGCTGGGGACAAGTCATCGAAGTTATCCCTTCTTAAGGTGAGGAAGGCCTGAACGTCTGTGAGCCGAGGTCATGGGAAGAGGAGAGAATCTGCAGGGCATGTGGGAGGGAAGAATAAACACCTCAACAGGGAAGAGGATGAAAATGAGGGAAAGTATGATCTCCACTTTGTAAATAAAAACTGAAGCATACAAAAATTACACATTTGCTCAAGTTCAATACTCTAGCTAAAAAGCATAGAGCTGGAGAGGTGTGGGAGACATAAAGTAAACCTTAATGGGTGATGGAATTCTGCCCACACCAGACCCCACCCCATACAACAGAACCAAGAAAGAAAAAAGGTGGGATGGCAAAAACCCTCTGGAGCTTTTACTGGCAAATCTGCCTTCTAAGGTGAGAGCTCAATGGGAAAGGAAAGCCCTGCAGGAATGCGAAATGGAACAGGTGCCAGGGTGGGGTGTGAGGCAGGAGGAGAGGGTGGGAGTTGGGAAGGAAAGGCAGCTGAAGAAGAAAGAACTGGAGGTGGGGTGTGGTAGAAGAGTCTCAAAGGATCACCCCCATTTCCTGCCTCTTGGCCTGGTTGGACAGATGACTAAAGTAATCTCGGTAAAACATTACCCTAAAGTAATGGGGTATAAAGTGAGGTTATAATGATTTATGAATACAATGTAGAAGAATTAAATCAAGCCAATTAGCATATCTATCACCTTAAATACTTATCACTTTTTGTGGTGAGAACATTTAAAATTTGTTCTCTTAGCAATTTTGACATGTGCAATACTCTATTATTAACTATATTCACCATGCTGTTCAACAGAACTAAAAAAAAAAAAAAAAAAAAAAAAAACCCATATTCCTCCTGTTCAACTGAGACTTTGTATCTTTTAACCATCATCTCCCCATTTTCTGCTCCACCCAAAGCCTCTGGAAACTGCCATTGTACTCTCTGCTTCTACGAGTTTGATTGTTTTAGATCCCACATAAAGTGAGAACATGCAGTATTTATCTTTCTGTGCCTGACTCATTTCATTTAGCATAATGTTCTCTAATTCCATCCTCGTGTCACACATGACAGAATTTCCTTCTTTTTAAAGGCTGCATAGTATTCCACTGTGTTCATAGACCACAGTTTCTTTATCCATTCATCTGCTGATGGACACAAGTTGATTCTGAATATCTCCATCCCACAACTGAAGAGCCAGCGATCTTACTCTTTTTTTTTTTTTTTTTTTTTTTTTTTTT
>NC_045438.1:152737851-152763209 GCF_002776525.5 Piliocolobus tephrosceles
TCCTGCCTCAGCCTCCCGAGTAGCTGGGACTACAGGTGCCCGCCACCTCGCCCGGCTCGTTTTTGTATTTTTAGTAGAGACGGGGTTTCACCGTGTTAGCCAGAATTGTCTCGATCTCCTGACCTCGTGATCCGCCCTTCTCGGCCTCCCAAAGTGCTGGGATTACAGGCTTGAGCCACCGCGCCCGGCCAATCTTATTCTTAAAACCCAAACCCAACCTAACCCAGCCACGTCACAGGAGCCACCATCAACTGTGATGTGCAGCTGAGCCTGTGCATGTACCTTTAAGTTAGAGTTTGCCCCTTGCAATTGTAATGACCTGATTTTCCCAGGTTGGTTTTAGAGAACCAATAACTGTAGTTCCTGGTTAAACAAACAATTCTCGGTGGCCATTCACCTGCTTCTTAACCAACAGACTTACTCAGGTGGGAAGCAGCTTGATTGCAAATCAACCCCGCAATTGGGAGCATCAGTCTGGAGCATGCCTTGTGCTCATGAGAAAGTATCTGTGGCATTGCTTTCCCAACCAACAATCTTGAGGCTTCTTACTGCATCCAGGTTTTGGCTCATTTGAGAGTCTTCCTGCCCCAAAATAAACTTTGCATACTCCATAGAAGTCTCTATTTGCATCTCACACATAACCTCCAAGTTTGATAAGGTAACATGCCAACAGGCAGAAATTTGTTTTATTTGTATTGAATATAGAGTATAAGGCATATTCTCCCAGTTACAGAAATTCAGAGCTCAGGAAATTGTAGGATGACCAACCATTCAATTTTCTTGGGACAGAGGGAGTTCTCTAGACCTAGGAGTTTCGGTTTTAAGACTGAGAACATCCCCACTCATAGGTGGGAATTGAACAATGAGAACACTTGGACACAGGGCGGGGAACATCACACACCAGGGCCTGTTGTGGGGTGGGGGCTGGGTGAGGGACAGCATTAGGAGAAATACCTAATATAAACGACGAGCTAATGGGTGCAGCAAGCCAACATGGCACATGTATACCTATGTAACAAATCTGCATGTTGTGCACATGTACCCTAGAACTTGAAGTATAATAATAAAAAAATTTAAAAAAAAAAAAACTGAGAACATCCCAGAGAGATTGAGACAAGTTGACCACCCTAACAGAGAATAGATGGGCTATAACAGGAGACCTTTCAGTCTTCTTCCAACAATACTAGCTGGTCACCTACCCACCACCTGTGGTTTTAGCTGGCCCAGGTAAAGTGTGTTCGTTGGCACTGTCTTAGGTACAACTACACATCTTATGCTGGACTCCTGAGTCTAAAGAAATCCATAGTCTTTGAACACAAGAACGTTGGGGATGGGCAAACAAGCAGATCAGCTGGGACTTCCCACCTGGGATCACAGGAATTTGCCCAGAATTATCTTTCAAGTTAGATATTATGCATGGGGCCAGTCTTGTGGTAGACACTGGAGAAATTGATAGACCTTGCCACTGTCTAGTGGTATATCCTTGGGTAAGTCCTAAGTTTAAATATCCTCACCTCCATTTTGACAATAACATTATATCCTTCAAAGAGCAGTAGTGAGAATCCTATAGGCCACAGCATGCACTTCACAAGACACTGAATTCATACCAGTTCCTCCCCCATCACCATGCCCATGATGAGGCATATATTCAGGGATAATGTGTTAACATCCTCAAAATGTTCCCCTATGAGTTTAGATTCCAACTCTGTTAGAATTGCAGAACATCAGAGCAGAAAACAGAAATAATACTGTATTTTGCTTTCCTCTTCTGCAGAATGAGCATCACTAATGATCCATGAGCCTATGAGTTATAAAAATCCAGATTCTCCAACCTAGCCATTTGACAGATAAAGAAACTGAGGGCCCAGAATGAAAGGGTAGGTGAAAAGCCTGATAGATAGCAGATCTAAAACCCAGACGTTGAACATCCAATCTTCTCATTCAATTGTTCCTCCACCACACTGTCCCCCAACCCTTCAATAAGGGATTTGGCCTCTGACAGTGTAATGATTTAGGAGAGTAAAAGTAAAAGCCTTAAGAAGATACAAGCACATTACAGTACAGGTGACCCTTAAACAACATGGGTTTGTACTGTGCAGCTCCACTTATGTGTGGGTTGTGGATTTTCTTCTCCCTCTGCCACCCCTGAGACAGCAAGACCAACCTGTCCTCTCCCTCTTCCTCACCTACTCAATGTGAAGATGGCGAGAATGAAGACCTTTATGATGGTCCACTTCCATTTAATGGATGGTAAATATATTTTCTTTTCCTTATGATTTTTTTTTTTTTTTTTTTGAAACAGGGTCTCACTCTGTTGCCCAAGGTGGAGTGCAGTGACACAACCATAGCTCACTGCAGCCTCAACCTCACATCCCAAGTGAACCTCCTACCTCAGTCTCCCAAGTAGCTGGAACTACAGGCATGTGCCACCATGCCCAGCTAATTTTTGTATTTTTTGTATTTGCTGTGTTGCCCAGGTTGGTCTCAAACTCCTGGGCTCAAGCAATTCACCTGCCTCAGACTTCCAGAGTGTTGGGATTACAGGCATGAGCCACCACACCTGGCCCTGTATGATTTTCTTAATAACATTTTCTTTTCTCTAGTTTACTTTATCATAGAATATAGTATATAATACCTATATAAAATATGTGTTAGTCACATATGTTATTGGTTTATGTTTTGGTAAGGCTTCTGGTCAATAGTAGCCTATTAGTTAATTTGGGGGAGTCAAAAGTTATGCAGGTTTTTACTGTGCACGAGGTCAGAGCCTCTAATTCCTGCGTTGTTCAAGGGTCAACTGTACTGATGCTTGATTAAAGGGTGTGAGAGCTGGTTTTGCTAGAAGGAAGTGGGAAGCATAGGCATTGAACGCCTTGGGAAGGCCTATGGAGGAGGGGTGAGAAACACTAATCGGAAAGAAGACAGCTAACTTTACCCAACTAGCTGGCTTCAGGCTGGCCCTAATCAACAGATTATGCTTGATTGCTTGATAAGAGTGATCCAAACTTGGTTTGTTTTGTTTTTTTAATGAATACAATTCTAGCTACTAAGAAATAGGGCTTCCTGGCCTGGAAATATGGAAACAGCAGCCCCTTAATAAAGTGGGGTGTTGGTGCCAGCTGTTCCAGGCTATCAGATGAACACCTTTTATATCTAGGACACAGGTAATAGCAGGCTCACCCTGTTTTATTATATCTGAAATTCTGCAGTGCTTTTGCCTACACCCCAGGGCTGCCTCTATAATTTAGGCATGTGCCTTAAGATGGCTCTCTTCTTGATAAATCATACTGGTAATGTGAAATCAGTTTTAAAGCTGGGAAGGAACTGAATGCGTAATCGAAAAGCTGTACCCAATTTGCTCAGCCCAAGAATCTGACAGTTCGAAAGGTAGAAAGTGCTTCATGCCAAGAGTGGATTGTGAAATGGATTAGAAAATCAAGGCTGTTATTGCAGGTGTGACTTTGCAGCTCATGGGTACCCCTGACAGCTGCAGAATAACCCCATCATTTTGACTACGACTATCATTTCAAGTCACTTTAACTGTATTTTTTCCCTTAAACTATAGATAAGAATCAGGATTCAGAGTTAATTTCCTTCTCCTTACTAATCTGTGAAGAAAAATGAGCCTGTTTATCAGGTTCTTGGGAAGTTGGAAATTCCGCTAGATTTAGTAATGCCCTATGACAAAGACAAAGTATTTCTGAGAGTAATAGAAGCAATATATAATGTGATATTCTAAAAGTGTTTTCAATTATGCATTAGATTAAAATGGAAATAAATTATAGGTGAAATTGTACATAGCAAAAAAGATTTCCAAGCTCCATCCCTAACCCACTTATAAAGAGCCATATTCGATAGGTCAGAATTCTGATATGGCAAAAGGAGCTGATGATCTCTTGAAGTTTGTCAAAATGGGTTTGACAGGTGGTAATAAAATAATAAGAAGAATAGCTAATGAAAATGCCTATATGCCGGGGCAAAGCTAATCACGTCCATCTTTCTCATTTTTGGCACAAAAAGAAACATTCAATTAATGTTAGGTATTGTCACAGTTGTCGCATATAACCATTACAATCCTATGAGTTATGTACCCTTATTGTCCCCATTTTGCAGATGAGGAAACTGAGGTCCTAAGACAATTTGCCCAAGCTTTCACAGCCATATGTGCTAGACCTGGGGGATCAACTCATTACTAGGTGACAGGGTACTCCATGTTTTAGACTATCAGTCTCTAGTGCCTCTCTGCTGTCCATGTTGCCCTTGTTCAAGTTGTCTTCATCCACGTGGCAAAATCAATTATGCAACTGAAAGTAAGAATCACATAGATTACATATGCAAATTTTAGCATTATAGTTCAGAGTGTGGGCTTTGGAACCAGCTCTGCTACTTACCAGCTGGGTCACCTTCTGCAAGTTACTTAATCTCTCTGTCTGTTTTCTCATCTGTAAATTAGGATAATACTACCTCCATCACAGGGTTGTTGGAAGACAAAAGTTAACGTCCAATAAGTTTTCTGTAAATATCATAGATTATGTTACTAAACGTACCTCCTATCTTAAATGTAACTAACCTCTCTGTGACATCTTTGCCTAAACAGTGTTTGTTTAAAATTTTAGTTAACATCTGAAAGACATTTTTCAACTTGGAAAGATACCATCATCCTGGCTGATAGCTGTAAATCCCAGAAGACTGAGCATATCTCAGACTGTGAGTGATGGCCAGAGACAGCCTTAAGCCACAGGGAATGGAGAGTCTATGGTACCAAGTATGCTTTGCTTTTGGAATTTGCAGACACTTGTGATCATGTGTGAAGATGACTTAAATGGTCAGAGACCTTTTTACACTAAGCATGTGTGACTGTCATTTCAGCTATAGCCAGAGCTACTGCTTTCAGAACGGCCAGTTCAGTCAGCTTCTAATTAGCAAGGAGGCATCTGCCATCATTGGAGAGACATGAGACACTCCAGGCAGGCTCCCCTGCCAGGAATTATTAACCCCAGATCTGTCATTCCACTATCACAGCTTCATCTCTCTACATCTCAAAAGGTTTTCTCTCTAGAAGAATCCACTAATAAGATTTAAATATGTGTGGAGGGGTCTATGCTTATCAGAACTTACCTTGATTGGCTAATCAGTTGAAATCCTCTGGAAGCATCCTGGTGAGAAGTAAAACACTTTCAGGGACTGGATCCAGGAGAGTGAGAGAACAGGCAATGAAGCCAACCAATGGGGCTGTGTCCTGTGGATCTCCAAGCCCCGAGGCATTAACCTATATCTTGACTATGAAGAGACATTCAATAAAATCGAGTTAACGGTTTATACCTTTGTCTACAAGATAAAACAGAAAAACTTCTGAGACCCATTAATGCCCATATTCTTCACATGCCCACATTAAGGATTCCAGGAGCAGTCTGAGGCTTTCCAGAAAAAATGAAAGGCCCGATAATTAAAGTGTTTGTCATTAACCATTAGTGATTCACACATTTAAATCTAATTAAAAATCGGCTACTCTGCCTAATAACCGTTGCAAAGGAGGTAACTGGTCAGCAATTCTAAGCATTTAACCTCCATCTTTAGCAGGAATACACTTTTACCAAGGGCTGAGCCATCAGGGGCTTTCTTCTTCTTTTTTTTTTTTTTTGGAGACAGAGACTCGCTGTGTTGCCCAGGCTGGAGTGCACTGGCGTGATCTCGGCTCACTGCAAGCTCCGCCTCCCGGGTTCACGCCATTCTCCTGCCTCAGCCTCGAGTAGCTGGGACTACAGGCACCCGTCACCACACCCGGCTAATTTTTTGTATTTTTAGTAGAGATGGGTTTCACCGTGTTAGCCAGGATGGTCTCGATCTCCTGACCTCGTGATCCGCCCACCTCGGCCTCCCAAAGTGCTGGGATTACAGGTGTGAGCCACTGAGCCCGGCCGGGGCTTTCTTCTTCTTCTTCTTTTTTTTTTTTTCTTTTTTTTTTTTTTTGAGATGGAGTCTGGCTCTGTGGCCCAGGCTGGAGTGCAGTGGCCGATCTCAGCTCACTGTAAGCTCCGCCTCCCGGGTTTACGCCATTCTCCTGCCTCAGCCTCCCAGTAGCTGGGACTACAGGCGCCCGCCACCTCGCCCGGCTAGTTTTTTGTATTTTTAGTAGAGACGGGGTTTCACCGGGTTAGCCAGGATGGTCTCGATCTCCTGACCTCGTGATCCGCCAGTCTCGGCCTCCCAAAGTGCTGGGATTACAGGCTTGAGCCACCGCGCCCGGCCCGGGCTTTCTTCTTAAATGCAGTTTCTCTCAGGCAGGTTGAACTATCATTCATCCATTAATGATGCTGTCTTCAAATTCTTGGATGCTGATGTTATTCAATTATTGTTAAGGTGAAGCAAGAAAGGATCTGAAGTTCGTGCATATGACCAGAGAAGCAATTCTCTCTCCAGTTCTTCATCGTTAGAATGAAAAAGTTTCCTTACCCAGGAAAGAGACATTCAAAATTTATATTTAAGTGTTCATCTTGAAACCAAACTGTTTTATCTTCCATGTATTTGCTTTTCTTTTCCTCCAGAGCATATTTATTCATTTTTAAATTCAAAGTATCATAATTAGTCTTCACAAAACAACTTATTTCCTCTGGGTTTTTTCTTTAAATGTATTGAGGAAGAAACTGATTACTAAATTGTCACGCTGATACCTTCATATATCCTTGCTCAATCCCCCACCCTGAAAATCATTTTTGGATTTTTCAAGCCTGTCCTACCTGTTCAGTTTTCTAGTTATGGAGATGCAATGATGGTAATCATATGTGATCGTGACAGAGATGAACACTGTTCATAATTATTTCTTTCCTCTCCTTTCCTAATAGAGTGTACAGAATCCAGAAACTGTTGACCTAGACCAAGGACTCAAATTTTGTCAAAGCCTTAAGAGCTCTGTCCTCTTCTCCTTATTGGGGACCCCAGCAGAGGGAGGACATAGGCATATGGCAGTAACAACTGGCTTAGAGATCCCAGATGCACCCAGAAATTCCCATTTGTGACAGAGGATGTATGCTTTGGAGACAAGAACTGAGATTTGGGTCAAAATCTTGGCTCTGCCCTTGGTTGGTGGGATTTCAGAACATTGTTACCTAGTTTCTTGAGACTGTTTCCGCATTTGCAGGAGTGTGGATTAGACAAAGTCCATCACAGATTTGTAATAAGAATCAAACAAGGCCACTTTTTTTTTTAAAAAAAAAAAAACAGGGTCTCTCTCTGATGCCCAGACTGGAGTGCAGTGGCACTCCCTGCATACCAAGATCATAGCTCACTGCAGCCTTGAGCTCCTGGCCTCAAGTGACCTTCCTGCCTCAACCTCCCAAAGTGCTGGGAATACAGGTCTGAACCACAGCACCTGGCCACAAGGCCACATTTGAAAGCGAATGGAAAAGATATTTAACACATGTGAATCTCCTGCCTCGTCTCTGGCGATTGGTTATGAGTATCTAACTCCCTCTATCAACCATTCTCTGTTCAGAATCTTAATCTAGTCTCGTCCTTGGCTGCTGTCCTCAAGGAATAATGATTTATGAAGGTTCAGGTCAGAATGCTAATTTAAAAACCTTTGTAGCTGCTAGCAAGACAGACTTAAGCTACACATACAGAATAATAAATATGGCATACAGAGTGGGTTGAATGGTGCCCCCTCCCAAAGACATGCCCATGGCTTAATGCCTGGAATCTATGAATGTGATCTTATGTGTGAAGAGTCTTTTCAGATGCAATGAAGTTAGGGATCTTGAGATGAGGAGTTCACCCTGGATGATCCAGGTGAGCCCTAAGCGCATTAACAGGTGCCTTTATAAGAGTGAGGCAAAGGGAAATTGCACAGACATTACAGGAGAAGGTAATGTGGCCACAGAGAAAAGACTGGAGTGTTGCTGCCCCAGGTCAAAGAATACTAACCATCACCAGAAACTGGGAGCAGCCAAGAACAACCTGCCTCAGCCTCCTGATAGCTGGGACTACAGGCACGCATCCCCGTGTCTAGCTACATTTTTTTTTTTTTTTTTTTTTTTTTTTTTTTTTTTTTTTTTTTTGGTAGAAACAGTGTCTCACTATGTTGCCCAGGCTGGTTCCAATCACATTTCTGCATGGTTGTCCATACTTTGTTGAACCTAGGCATAAAAATGGACAATTCCCTTGTATCTTCAGGTCTTCATTCTGAAGTCTTCTGTGTATATACATGAAACTTGTATACCTTTTCTCCAATTAACCTGCCTTCTGTGAGCTGATTTTTCAGTGAAACTTCAGAGGGCCCCAATAGTAAAAAAGTTCCTGCCCTTGGTAGAAAAGATTTCTAACTAGAACCCTTACTAAAACAATGGCAGTCGAGATGAGGTCAAGGGTAGATAGAAGAGTTCCTTAGAACATTGAAGTCATAGTAAATCATTCTGCTTTAAATCATCGAAAGTGTCCCATGAGTATTATGGAGAAATAAAAAGGGAAACTATATTTAAAGAAAGTATTTACCTTCACACTTACATATCAATTTTGATGGTGCCTCTGAGTCACAAGTACCAATACACTTGACATTATTACCAGCAGGGGACTTTCCAGCCCCACCTTGCAACCAGCTCAAATCTAGAAAACAATGATAATGAGGACATCATCCATCACCCCTCCTGCATAGTATACAGTGCCCATAACCCCCAGTATTCTACCCTTAAAGAACAAAACTGAAGTGTTGGCTCAGTTCTCTGACCTCCTTTAAAAGCTTATATATCACCATTTGGCATCTTCAGGTTTGACTCACACAGGATATTGTGTTCTTTTCATGAGCACACAATGAACTAAGGTTCTCTCAAGGGTATAGCTATATGCTTAGGAAGGAAAGTTTAGAAGATTTTCTTCTTAACTCTATGAATTGAAAATTAGCTTTCTCATAAAAAAATTTTTTGTTTTTTTCCTAGGGGTGCAGTACAATTGGAAGATCAGAAAACATCAAGAACAAAATATTGGATGGAATGTAAAACTATATTAAGAGTGGTTTGGAACTCTAGAGAAACAGTGGATACCTTCAGTACTTGTGCTATTATTAAGATTGGAGTTAGAGGTCATTGTCTTACATCTTAGCTCAAACAGGCGAATGGGCTTTTGAATCATCACTGAGGGAGGGTAAGTGGAATCAAGCATCTTTTTTTTTTTTTTTTCTTGAGACCGAGTCTCATTCTGTAGCTCCGGCTGGAGTGCAGTGGCCTGATCTCGGCTCACTGCAAACTCCACCTCCCAGGTTCAAGCGATGGAATCCCGTATCTTTTACGAGATGCTATGAGTTGCTTGGCTTGTGTTGCAACTCCTTTGGTAAGTATGTGACCTTTTACTTAAGTCAATACTCTCTCTGTCTTCATTTCTTCCCCTTATTTGACACATTCCAGTGCTCTCTACCATAAATGGAAAGGAAGCATTAGATAGCACTTTTAGATATTTTTGACTCGATTTTTTTCAGGAGAAAGTTTTATATAGGCATTTCCTGCTTCAAAATACAAGCTATCCCTGGAGACTAAGTAGCTTATTATGGGTTAGAATACTAACTTCACATATTCCTGTACCTTTGTTGGAAACACATAGTAGGTACTCAATAAATATTAACAGCCTCCTGAGTTAGTATGTATGAAAGTACATGTTGAGCATCATTAAGTAAAAAGCACCAAATGAGTAAGTTATGAAGCAAAGAATAAGTCTTTAGTAGGCAGCAGAAAAATACTAGAATGGACATGCGCAAAGCGTGACCAAGGGACCAGTATTTAACCAGCACCTACTACATGTCAGTTACCATCTAAGCACTGGAAATGCAGTGGACAAGACAAGCCTCTCCTCTCCTGGGACTGTCACTCTAGCTGGGGAAACTGACAATAAACAGCTAAACAAGTATAAGGCAAAACTGTGTGCTCTGCTTGAGATGAATATAGATATTCACCTGAAAACAAACATAAGTGTTGATTGACTTCTAGATCAGTTGACTCTGGTGCTTTTCATCCTTCCATTTTAAACCCCCAAATTTTGACCTCTTACAGGGCAGCATACTTTAAACAGAAGACACCCATGTCTACAGGCCTAGGTTCAGAGCCTCCGTTTTATTAAGGCCTTTTCCAAGTATCTACCCATACCCCTTGAAAACAAACTGGACTTCAAAATCATGAGTTATTTTTAAAAACAATATAAATAGATGAGATTAGCCAATCCCAGGAATCTCTCAGATGTAGTCTATCCATCCCTATGACTTACAGATTGTTTTCTCATGATATTGCAAACAATCTCAAATGAAACCAGCATAAAATACAGTCTGGAAAAATTGCAATTCCAAGTACTTCTATGATAACATGATGATTGATAAGGAATATGGAAAAGAAAAGGGACTGGGCACAGTGGCTCACGCCTGTAATCCCAAGCACTTTGGGAGGTTGAGGGGGGTGGATCACCTGAGGTTAGGAGTGTGAGAATAGCCTGGCCAACATGGCAAAAACCCTGTCTCTACTAAAAATATAAAAATTAGCTGGGTGTGGTGGCGGCACCTGTAATCTCAGCTACTCAGGAGGCTGAGGCAGGGAGAATCGCTTGAACCCTGGAGACGGAGGTTCCAGTGTGCCAAGATCACGCCATTGCACTGCAACCTGGGCAACAGAGTGAGATTCTGTCTCAAAAATAGAGAAAATAAAAGAAAAAGGAAAAATGAATCTGTATCACGGCCCAGAGCAGGCACCAAAAGTCTAAACTGGTTTCTCATGGTGTGTTCTGCACATCTAGTAATGGGGGTATTCATTTATTTAGATCTTTAACAAAATATTTATACCATGTCAGACACTCTTTGAAATGCTGGATACAGCAATGAAGAAGTCAAAGTCCTTCTCAAGGAGCTTATATCCTAGTTGTGAGGGAGACAGGGGGTGCAGATAGTAACAAAATATGCATATATACACATATATACACACACATTGGCTGACATGCTGATAAATGCTATGAAGAAACACAAAGCAGATATATTTTAAATAAGATGGTTAGAAAATGAGTGGTCATTTGAGCAGAGACCCTAACGAAATGAGGAAGTGAGCCATGCTAATGTCTGGAGAAGAGCATTCCTTGCAGAAAACAAAAAACAAAACAAACAAACAAAACAAAAACAAAAACAAAAACAAAAACACAGCAAGTGCAAAGGTCCTGAGGCAGGAGGATGAGCAAGGAAGCTGGTGTGCCTGCAGCAGACTGAGCCAAGGGCAAAGTGATGGGAGGTCAAGTCAGAGAAGTAATGGAAGGTCAGATCAGTTAGGGCGTCATAGGCCACTCTAAGAATTTTGACTTTTACTGTGACTGAGATGGGAAGCTATTGGAGGATTTTGAGCAGAGGAATGACACAATCTGACTTGAGTTTTGAAAGCTGCTGTATGAAGAATAGACTATGGGGAGCAAGTTTGGAAGCGGGGAGACCACTCAGATAGCTAATGTAACAGTCCAGGAGGAAGCCGGCAGCAGTTTGGACTAGGATGGTCAAAATGAAACTGCTGAGAAGTAGTCAGATTTGGGATATGTTTTCATGGAGCCAATAGGATTTGCTGATTTTTATATGCAGAGTATTAGAAAAAGAAAGCCTCCAAGATTTTGGGATCAAGCAACTGGAAAGTGAAGTCATAATTTACTAACATGGGGGAGATGAGAACTAGCTGGGAGAGGCAGATTTCAAGAATCTGGTTCTGAACATGTTAAGGTTGAAATGTCTGTTATACATCCAAGAGGAGCTATTGATTAGACAGATTATGCCAGGTCAGAAATGAGGGCTGGTATCACAGGTGAGAAAGTTCTACGATCAAGGGATTTGCAAATGCTGGGTTAAGCATAACAGGTTGCTTTACTCCAGAAGTTCTTTTTTAAAAAATATTTATTTATTTATTTATTTATTTACTTACTTACTTACTTACTTACTTTTGAGATGGAGTCTCGCTCTGTTGCCTAGGCTGGAGTGCAGTGGTGCGATCTCGGCTCACTGCAAGCTCCGCTTCCCGGGTTCACGCCATTCTCCTGCCTCAGCTTCCCAAGTAGCTGGGACTACAGGTGGCCGCCACCACACCCAGCTAATTTTTTTGTATATTTAGTAGAGACGGGGTTTCACTGTGTTCAGGATGGTCTTGGTCTCCTGACCTCGTGATCCGCCTGCCTCGGCCTCCGAAAGTGCTGGGATTACAGGTGTGAGCCACCATGCTCGGCCTAGAAGTTCTTAAAGTCTTTAATTCGTATGTACTTTGTGAACATCCAAGAGAAGGACTCAAGTTTTATCAAACTTATTTAACTATAGTACACTTAGTTTGGGGTCTTTCAGTCACACAACAGGCATACCTTGGAGATACAGTGGGTTTGGTTCCAGACCATTGCAATAAAGCAAATATTATAGTAAAACAAGTCACACAAATTTTTTGATTTCCTAGTGCATGTAAAAGTTATGTTTAGACTATCCTATAGTCTACTATGTCTGTAATAGCATTACGTCTTTAAAAACAATGTACATACCTCAACTCAGAAATACTATACTGCTAAAAATTGCTGAAACTGACACATGAAATGAGCAAGTGTTGTTGGAAGAAATGGTGCTGATGGACTTGATTGACTCAGGGTTGTCACAAACCTTCTACTTGTTAAAAAAAAACGCAGTATTTGCAGAGCACAATAAAATGAGGTATGCCTGTATTATTCCATAGGACACCTGAATACTATTGAAGACAGCCAATACTAGTTTTTTAATAGAAATGGCTCTACCTTGAAGCAGATAACACACAAAGCAATATGAGTTTGGAGTTTATATGCTTTCATCAGTACCCGATTAGTTTTGTGCATCTTAGTACTTACACCTGTGAATTAATAGAACCTCATTCTAGTTTAGGAAGCAGATTCTTAGGAGTTTGGTTAGATGAATCAGATGTCAAGACCTTGGTCAGTTCATCCCTTAGGTGAACTAATAAAGACAAACTTCTAAACCTGCAAAGCAAAGGGCTCAACCTCATGAAGCCTAGGCTGAAAGAGTACAACCTGCCTTTGTTCATCACTTTTCTTCAACTCAATAGGTCTTCTAGATTTAGGCCTCCATGTCTCACACTGATCTTCACCAGTTTTATCCTACGACCTCTTGTTCTATCACCATCACGGTGCTCTTCCCTGGTGATCTCATGTTTGCCCTTAACATAAACCGCATATACACCAAATACTCACAAATCCACATCTCCGACTCTGGCTCTTCCCTGAATTCTAGACGTTATTTCCAGCTACTGACAGCACCTGTACTGCAGTGTCCTAGAAGCATCTCAAACTCAATGTTTCCCAAATGGAGATCAACATTTCCCCCAAAGTGTATTCTTCTTCCTGAGATGTCTATTTCAATGAATATCACTATCGCGCTCCTGTTGCCACAAATAGAAACTTAGAGTCATCCTCCCTGCATTACCTCCAACTCCCTCATCAACAATATGCAGTCGTTCATCAGGTCCAGCCATGGTGACTTTGTAAATCTTTCCCAGTCTTGCTCCTCTTTCTCCTCCACTGTCAGTACCTTGGTTCAGGTCCTCGCTTTCTTTTACCTGAATTGTCTCATTAGCTTACAAATGGTCTTCCTGCCTGCTGGATAGGACTGCCATTAACCAGAACTCGTAGTTACTTCCAGAGTTACCATGTCAAATATAAAACTGGTTGTGTACCTCCCTTGACTGAAAGCCACCACTCACCTCCAGAAGAAAGCCTTACAACAGCTTCAGTGCCTTTCACAGTCTGCCCCAACTAGTATTCCCTACCTCGTTGCCCACCGTGCCCCCAAGACGCACAGAACAACTCCTTCTTCCCGTGACTCAAACTTTCATTCTTCTGTGCCTTTGCACATGCTGGAGTCTTGCCTTTGCTGAAAACACATCCCCTCTCTCTTCGCCCCTGCCCACACCAGCACCCTTTGTCATCTTTATCCAAGTAAAACCTCCTTTGTGGAGTCTTCTTCCCAATCTTCAAACAGGCAGATCCCCTTCCCTCTGGGCACCAATAATGTTTATATGGAACACAGGCTTTCCCCGGCCTTGGCAGCCTGGAGATACAATAGAAGAATATGGATCCTCAGAGTGAGAATCCCCTCTTCTCAGTCCCTAACAACAAGTTTCAGGCATTTGAGTTTGCATAGAATGAATGAAAACTCTTAGGCAGGTGTTTTTAAGGCTAAGTCAGAAAATGATGACACTGATGACAATGATGCGTAGCCACATTTAGGTCAAAGAACCAAACCCATGAAGGACTGAAGAGTGGAATAGCAAAGTGTCAGGAGACTGGGGCTGAGAATTTGTTCAAGAACCAAAGGGTCCGAGAAACTGAGTTGTCTTCTGATCTCATCAGCAGCTGGAGTTCATGTCTAGAGTTATTGGAGTTATTCTAAGCTGGAGTTATTTTAGAGCTCAGCTATGTTTTCCACGTCTGCTTCTTTCTGTGTCTGTCCATATCTGCCACTCCACCAGCCACCAAATCTCTCTCTATCTCATATCCATATTCTCAACAACAAAGATTCTGATTAACAGACCACCTTGGAGGCCCCTGGAAGACCTTTAATATGTCTCTCTTGGATCAGGTGCTCCAAACAGTTATGGTCTTAAGGGTTTCAAGCTGTAGAGCAGAGTTGTCAGCAGTGACCAGAGACATGGCAAGTATTACAATGGCTTGTCAAGTTCAAATATCTTCCTTCTGTCTGGAGAAATCCCTCATGTGTTCACAATATGTCCCCAAGCAGCCACGATGGTCCTCAACTTCTTCACTACGTAGCATTTACTCTCTTTCCCTGTTACCTGGATGTTCACTCTGTGGCTCCCTGGTCACTGCATAGACAGATTCCACTTTCCTTATACAGATGGTCACCCTGTGCTCCTGCCTTTTCCTGCCTGGCCATGGCTCCTGGAGGCAGCCCGCAATCTCACTGGTGTTAGCCTGCAACTATACTTGTGTCAGAATGCAAGGTCCTCATCTGACTCACATCTGGCTTTAAATTTTGTTAGGCCACAAAAGGGAGTTTCCAGTAGTGTCTCTCGTGATTCAAGCTTTGTCCTTTAATTTGCTTGTTTGCTTCCTTACAGCTTTCCCACTGTGGAGGAATCTGACACATTCAGGAAGTGAGACCAGAAGACAGTTGACCACCACCTTCAAAAGCCTCCCTCCTTGTCAATCCCTAGCCAGTAGCCCGAACAAGATTGTACATTTTGAGTCTCTCCTCAGGGTAACTTCCTTGTCTCTCAAGGATACCACCTAGTGAGTGAATTGTTTATATATCTTAGCATAAAGCTGAATCTGCAGCCTAATTTCTCCATGGAGTCATGTTCTGCCCCACGAAACTCATCAAACTCCCGAAACCGGTGACATTAGTGCCCTATGGTTCACCTACCCCACCACCACCCTCACTGTGCCCCTGAAAAGGTGGAAGTTCAGAGCCTGAGTCTTCTCTCTTGCTCTGAGGATACACAACCCTGGGTAGCATTACTCAGATAATTATGGCATAGCACTTACCATATTTATCTGAGAGGGAAGGAAATTAATATTTATTGACCACCTAGTATAACCCGGGTTTTGCATTAGATGTTTTACATGTGTTATATTATTTCATCTGCATGCCCAACCTTTGAGATGGGTATAATCATCTCTAGTTCATTCATAAGGGCATAACTCATGGAAACGATGTGCCCTGTCACAAGGTCATGCAGCTAATGAGGACCCAAGCAGGGAGTCGCACCTAGTTGGTCTGACTCTGACATCTGAACATCTGTGTTCTCTCCTCTCCCGCTTGCTGCCTCATGTTTATGTATATGCCTCCCTCCCTCCCACTGACCACGAGCTCCTCCTTGGCAGTGACTGATTCATCATTATATCCACACTGCATCTGTCACACTCTAAGTAGGAGCTCAAACAACATTTCTCCATGAAAGAAGGAAGGGAGGAACGAAAAGCAAAAGTCCCTGGATTTTGCCTTGCACTTAGTAAGTGCTTAATAAATGTGTAAGAATGCACACCAAGGTTCCAGAGAAGCCCTGGGAGCTTTCCTCTGAAGACATTGAGTGATCTGATTGGCAGGATGCCATTTATCAGTCTCCTTCAGGCAAGCTTGTGAGACAGAGTAAGAATGATGGGGCTGGAGTGAATGTAATTTCAGATGAAACCATTAGAGTCTCCGTACTGCGGGAAACTGGGACGTGGAATTAAAGTGCACTTTATAATTTATACTCTAATGCAAGTGGGATGTGGAAAGGGAAACCTTTCTTTATATTCTGATGCCTGTTCCTCTGACTCTGGAATTGATTATCAAATGAACAGAGCCTCTATAAAGGGAGAAAGGTGGGTGATCTAGGAGCCATCCTTACCCCAGTCCTAGAGCTCTCCTCCAGTCTTTCGATTTTACGTTTCTATTATTTGGATAACAGGAGGCAGAAGAGAAGAAGCTGCCAGGCTGAGAGAATGGCTGTCTGATGAGCTGCTGTCAGGTGCACAAGAGCGTATTTCACTGTGGTCCTGCATCCTGTTGCTGAGATAGGGTAATAAATCATTGCATATAAAGGTGTCAATGTTTCCGCAGCCTGTGTTCATAAGAAAGGTGAGCTGGAAGAATACAAAGTCAACGTTCATGGAACTCTGCTTATGTTCCCATTCCAAAAGAGAGAACGAGGGTATTTCAGGGATTTCTACTTTGGGCAGAAGTAAAGAAAGAGATAATGCATTTTAAATTTATACTATTATCTCATCTCTGAGAAGAAATCAGGGGGATCAAAACGTTAAAGACTTCCTAGGCAATTCATCATCTCTCAAGGCCTCACAGATTTTAAGATGATATGATTTTTAAAGCCAAGGGAAGTAATGCCTCTCCTTATTTGGTAGCTGAGAGAGCTGGAACCCACAGGCAGAAGGGCTGGTAGAAGCTTGCACTAGTGAGAAGCAGAGCCTAGGCCACTCTCAGGAGTGGACAGCCTGCAATTCCTGGAGTGCTCAGCTCCACCCCTGTTCTATTCTTATTTCTACCAGCATCACAGGATTCTGTGTCTGTAAAATAAGGATAACAATACCTACTCTTTACAGACTAGTTTAAGAATCAAATGGGACAATAAATACAGGGTGAAAATGTTTTGCAAAGTGTAAGCCCTTTGAGGTGCTATAAATCTCTATGCAAATATAAGCATTACTAACATTGTTGACATTGAAACATATTTTCTCCTAATTTATCATGAGTATAAACAAATAATGACAGATTTACATTCTTCAGAGATGACTTTTCAGGAGGCATTTTCTTTTCAACCCTCTAATAAAATTCCTCTAAGTTTTCTTGATAAGCTCTTTTTTCCCCTCATATAGAAAGTAATATGTGCTTATTATAGATAATTTTAAAATGTCAAGACATAAAGAAAAAACGTTTGCCATAGTTCCCAAACCCAAAGATCATCACGATTAATCTTTTGATATATTTCCTTCCAGTTTTCCTCCATGCATATTATATCAGAGTTATGATCATATTAAATTGGATATTCTATTTCCCAGTTTTTCATTTACCATTATAACTTATATATTTCCCACATTACAAAAACTTCTTTTTAAGTGCTTAATGATTGCATGACATTTTATTCTATGGCTATATCATAGACTATTTAATCATTTCTTCTTATTAGCTATTAGGTTATTTTCTTTTAAAAACTATTATACATAAGGCAACAGCTGTCAATAAAGCTTTTCTGTATCTCAATTTATGAGGAACACATAAGATAGTTTACTAGAAATAAAACCCTGAAAATACAAAAAGATTTTGATGCATTTGCTGAATTGCTTTCAAGAAGATTTTATCAATTTATGGCCAGGCATGATGGCTTACTCCTGTAATCCCAGCACTTTGGGAGGCCAAGGTGGACAGATCATATGAGGCCAGGAGTTCAAGACCAACTTGGCCAACATGGCGAAACCCCATCTCCAGGAAAAATACAAAAAAATAGGTGGGCGTGGTGGCGGGCACCTCCCAACTACTCAGGAGGCTGAGGCAACATAATTGCTTGAACCCCGGAGTCGGAGGTTGCAATGAGCTGAGATCGTGCCACTGCCCTCTAACCTGGGTGACAGAATGAGATCCAGTCTTAAATAAATAAATAAATAAATAAATAAATAAATAAATAAATAAATAAATAAATGAATAAAACAGCAACAAAAAAAAAAATGAAGATTTTATCAATGTATAACTGGCCCACCAATGGTATACGTGTTTCCTAGGGCTGCTGTAAAAAATTACCATAAACTAGATGGCTTAAAACAACAGAAACTTATTCTCTCACAGTTCTAGAAGCTAAAAGTCTGAAGTCAAGGTGTTGGTGGGGCCATACTCTCTCTGAAGGCTCTGGGGAAGAATCTTCCCTTGCCTCTTCAAGCTTCTGTTGGTTGCTGGTAATCCCTGTCCTTCCTTGGCTTGTGACAGGATAACTCCAATGTCTGCCTCCATCCTCCATGGAGGATGTAACTGTACATTATGTAACTTCTTCCTTATGTAACTGTACGTCTCCAAATCTCTCTCTTATAAGAACACCCGTCTTTACATTTAGGGCTTGCTCTAATATGATATGATCTCATCTTAAGTTGATCATATCCACAGAGGCCCTATTTCTAAATAAGGCACATTCACAGGTACCAGGGATTAGCACTTCAACATAACTCTCTGGGGTACATAATTCAACAAAGAATAAATGATATACGTGAGTTCCCAACCCATCATGCAGTCCCCAGCAATATTGCTTTATATTTGAATTGTATTGTCTATATCCTCAAAACAGACAATAGATTTCCGTGAAGATCTTCATCCATGTTAGGCATGGTGGGGTGATTACCTTTTAGAGGTCTTTTTTTTTTTTTTTTTTTTGAGACGGAGTCTCACTCTGTCACCCGGGCTGGAGTACAGTGGCCGGATCTCAGCTGGCTGCAAGCTCCGCCTCCCGGGTTTACGCCATTCTCCTGCCTCAGCCTCCCAAGTAGCTGGGACTACAGGCGCCGCCACCTCGCCCGGCTCGTTTTTGTATTTTTTAGTAGAGACGGGGTTTCACCGTGTTAGCCAGGATGGTCTCGATCTCCTGACCTCGTGATCCGCCCGTCTCGGCCTCCCAAAGTGCTGGGATTACAGGCTTGAGCCACCGCACCCGGCCTTTTAGAGGTCTTGAAGGCTAGAATTCCTTTTGCATAACCAGGCTTGATATTTACTTACGTTAATTTTGGAAGCAGCACTGATCTGCTTTTGATGTGTACCTGTGTGCCATCCCTGATGTAGGCTCCAGCCTCATCACAACCTTGGGAAGGAAATTCTATTAGAATCTGTCCTGAAAAGAGGGAAGCTCAGGAGCTTGGGAGTGAGACAAAGCTGGGTCCAAATCCCAGCTCTGCCACTTAGCACTGTTTCATCTCGAACTGTGTACTTAATGTCTCTAGTCCTCAATTTTCTCCCCCGTTAAATGAGAATAAAAAACATGTATGCGTTAAGCACTTAGCCTGGCGCATAACAAATGCTCAGTACATATGAGCTATGGTTATTCATGTTTATTACTGTAATCATTATTGGTGTCATTATCACCTTGCTGCTGATGCTTCTCAGTTTTTGTGTAATGAGGCTCGGTCCCCTTGCCTATGCATGCCATGTCTGGGCACTGTTCCTGGAGCTCAAGTGTTTTCTGTCTGGGCTCTGACTCTGCAACTCAGGCATTTATTGTCTGTGTTCCTAACATGCACCTTGCAGATTAACATCCTTACCCAGATGTCTCTAGGTCCCTTGCAGGGCCTTGCTATCCACCACCAGATCTTCCCCTCATGTCACTGAGTATTCTCTGCTATAGAACCAAGCCCAGGCATTGTGGTCTCCCCCTTGTGCAAAATCATATTTCAGAACCCCAAACCTAACCTGCACATCCAGAATTTGCTTTGCATATGAGTCCTTCCGCCCAGTCTGACATCAGACATTACACAGCATATTCCTTTAATCAGCCCTTTCCTTACAATCAGTATGGTACATTGTGATTTTCTGATAGTTGATGACAGGTGTCTGGATAATACCAAACCCAATTCCTTCCTCTTAGCCTGTCCAGTCTCTTCTCTGCTCAAGTCCTGGATTCAACAATGAACTTCACTAGAGTCATCCACATTATTGACCTTGAAAGGATTCTTCAGTACCATATAAAATAATGCCTAGAATTAAAAAAACAAATGACCTTTCCCCCAGATTCAGCAGTGTTTTGTTCCTCATGTATTTTATACGCAACGGGATCAATCATGGGGAATGGAATGGGAAGAAAGAGAACAGTCAGTGCCAAAGTGGTCTGGGGCCATACAATAGTGCACACATTCTCTCCCAGTTCTAGCTGGGTGAAAAATTATTTATTACTTAATACTTATCCTTCTTAATAAGGCAATTATACAACTCATCTATGCATATTTTATCCTGTGCATTTATGTTACTTTGGGATGTCTGCTTAGGGTAACTACATTAAATCCATTAAAGATGATTTTTCTCACTTCTTAATATCAGAGCTATCTGCTTGACTTCTCTTCATGCATATTCATGGCATCATTAACAGTTAGGCCATGCCCCTCAAGGTAGCAGGTGTAGAACAATGAGGCCACCATGACCTGGAAGTGCGTGGTAAAATAGCACACTTGAAATGATGATGTTCCACAAAAGCAAGACTTAGTTCTAAGGTTCAGAAGTAGCCTCATTGCCTCATCCTATGTAACACTACATGCACATTCTCCTAAACATTGCCAAACACCTGCCAGCAGACAGAGACCAGCGCCTCCCTTGTTGTCCTTTCTAGATTCTCACATGAGAATCAAATCTCAATTCAAGAAAAGAGCCATAGAGTTTCAATAAATGGTTAAAAATGTCGAGGCTTTGATTCTGATGAAGATAAATCTTTAGAGGCAATAGAAAAGACTCTATACTGGGTCTGATCCATTCTCCAGTTGCATAACCCATTTGTAACTCATAGTTATCAATGTTATGCCGATATGTAGGTCTACATATACCCATAAACACACACATGCCATTAGAAAACTCCTAGTGTGACATTCCAATACTCAAGTTTACAAGCTGGCAATGACGTTGCTCAAGACTTGATTTTTTCATAGTTTATCAGAAACAGTGGTGATATAGCTCTAGGAATGAGAAGGCTTTCCCTCTGGGCTCTTAAAGTCACACAATCTTTTAATTATGAGAGAGACTCAGGACCTTACTGAGGTAGCAGCCACTATCCAAGGGTTAGCATTCAGGGTGGTGCTGAGATCAAGCTCAGCTGGAGACAAAAGCGCCAGGTAGAATTCTAGAAAACTGGGAGTTGACTGTTGTTATTTTTGTTACTTAACTTTTAAAGAAGAGGACCTCATGGGAAATCAGATGCCCTGGGAAACCTATGTAACTGAGTAAACAATAAGCCAATAAAGGAAGGCAAGGCAGATGGGATCCAAATGGGAATCAGCTTAAATCTCACTGAGGTTAGCAGCTAAGATTTGATAATTCAAAGAAGATTTACCTTTATTGCCCTGAAGAAAATGAATTTGTGCTAAAGTACAAGCAGTTGAGAAAAATCTTACTCACAGCCCCTGCAGAACTGCATGCCATATGTGCATTATTTACTCCAATCATGGAAGAGCTGGGAGAGACTGGTAACTAAAGGAAGATGAACTCACTCTCTGGAGGGTGAGGACCTCAGAGATGAGCTACGCAGCAAAGTTCGACTGTGATTTGATTTTACAGACAGTTTGAGACTGGAAATTAGGCCTCTGACTCAGGGTTGCCGTCTCACATCAAAGGGTATTTCCCTCCCTTTGCAACATGCTGATGGCCTCAGAAGTCTTCACCCTTTACAACTCTCTCCAGGAACAGTCTGGACCCATTCCAAGGAGCTCTCCCTGGCCTCTCAGCTTTGTGAAATGCTGGAATGTTGCTCTTCTAAACAGTGGGGTTACCCTGTTGTCATTCATTACAAAGTGGGAAAAATTATTTTCTCATGCTCCTGGGCCTCTCAGCAAGGGTGACAAAATGAAACCTGAATTTCACTCTGCTTCTGAATAAAATAATAGCCTAATAGCCTATGTTTTTGTAATTAAATTTTTTTCTGCATCATATCCTCCATACCAGAAAACAAGACCTGTTTCAATCTCTCCATTCCTTGAAACCAATGTTCATGGCTTCATTACTGAGGGTAATCCTTACAGTTGGGGAACTTTTCTCAGAGTCATCTTCATATTGTTACACTTAACTATTGTGCAATCATTTGACGACATGATGCACGAGATACATGTGGCTAGTTCTAATGTTCAGCCCCTATTCATTCATTTGATATTGTAACCAACATTTCTTCAACACTCTCTCACTGTTCTGTGGATTACAGGCTCAGAGATGTAAATACACAACTGACATCCTCAACAAGTTTGTATTTAAACAAAAAGGGTGGGGGAGGAAAAGTTTAAGGTAAGTCATGAAGATTGGTTACCAGATACTTGATATAATTTCCAAAGTCTCAAAAGTCTTATAAGCCTTGATTAAAGGCCTGAAATTCCTATATGTCCTTAAAAATTCTTTATATCATAAAAACAAATAAAAATTCCTATTGCATTCAGAAGAACAAAAAAAGAAGGTTGCCGAAAGAGGAATAAAAATCAGATTCCACAATGGTGGTTAGAAGGTAATGATGTATCACTTTCAAAGATTTCAGAGGAAAAGGATATAACCCAATAATTCTATACTCAAATTATTGTATATATTTTAGGGCTACCAAGTTGAGAAAATAAAAACACAAACATAATACCCAGTTGAATTTAAATTTAAAATAAACAATGAATCTGCTTATACTGTAAGTATGTCCTAAATACTACATGGGATATACTTATACTAAAATGTTTTCACTGATGATCCGAAAATTCAAATGTAACGGAGTGTCCTGTATCTGGCGACTCTAATATAAAGGCAACAGGCGAATATTCAGACATTGTCCAGACATTAAAGAACTGGATAATTTACCACTCGTGTTTTTCCTAAAACAATTACTTGGAAATATTCAAACATTGAATAAGAAAGTCATGACTGAAGGGAACTAGCAGTGAGCACTAAAACTAAGTTTTAAAAATTGATGTAAACACGATTAAAATCCCAGGAAAAGCAGGGTGGCTTACGCCTGTAATCCAAGCACTTTGAGAGGCCAAGGCAAGATGATCGCTTCAGCCCAGGAGTTTCAGCCCAGGCTCAGCAACATAGGGAGACCTCATGTCTACAAAAATAAAATAAAATACAATATAACATAAAATAAAATAAGCATGGCATGGTGGTGCACCTGTGGTTCCAGCTACTTGGGAGGCTGAAATGGGAAGGTCGCTTGAGCCTGGGAAGTTGAGTCTGCAGTGAGCTGTGATCATGCCACTGCACTCCAGCCTAGGCAATAGAACAAGACTCTGTCCCCCCACCCCCCACAAAAGTAATAATTTAAAATATAAATGCTAATAATTTGGAGTCTATAATATTAGATCGTGTTACCAAGATGTAGATGTGATCAATAGTGGGGACAAATTGTAAGCATATTCAGAACACGTTTCACCCACTATAGCAAGGTTAGAAAGAAGAATAACATACCTCCTTATTTTACAGAGTGCTGTTGTGTATTATGTCATTTGAACGTTACCTCATTTGGTTCTCACATAATCCTGGAAGAGGTGAGAGAGTCGATAAGGTAATCAAGCACACATTTCTCACCTATACAGTTGGAGAAATGAGGCTGACAGAGCGTTAATGGCTCACCCCATGTGTAGACACTAATAAGCGGCATGAGCGTCTGTCTCCAAGATCAGCAGGTTATTCCAACCTAAAGTAAGTTGTTTAGCTGGGCTTTCAACCCACAAATTAAGTTTATTGTTAACTAAAAGGTCAGAGAAGCCTAACCCCATTCAATAAATATTTGTTGATTAAACATTTTTCTTGGTCAATTCAAGTGTTTATTGAATGAGTGCCGTATGCCCAATTATACACTCTGTGGTATCTAGAAATGTAGAAATGGTATAAATCATGACCTCTGTCTTCTACTTTTAAAATCTACTTAGAAAACTAACATGCATGGAACAATACAAAAACTTTGGGGAAGGGCTATGTTTCTGAGCCAATACCATATTACAAAATAGGATAAAAAGAATAATCCTAATTTTTAAAATCTACATTTTTAATTACGCTTAGGGAAAAAACCCTCCAAGGTTGAAATACTCAGGAGTCGTATTTTCTTCCTTGTATTTTCCACATTTTCTATAGGGAATGGAAAGTACTTTTGACCAGGTGCGGTGGTTCATGCCTGTAATCCCAGCACTTTGGGAGACCGAGGCGGACAGATCACCTGAGGTCAGGAGTTCCAGGCCAACCTGGCCTACATGGCAAAACCCCATCTCTACTAGAAATACAAAAATTAGCCAGGTGTCGTGGGGGCACCTGTAATCCCAACTACTCAGGAGGCTGAGGCAGGAGAATCACCTGAACCTGGGAGGCAGAGGTTGCAGGGAGCCAAGATCGTGCCATTGCACTCCAACCTGGGCGACAAGAGCAAAACTCTGTCTCAAAATAAAAGGTACTTTCGACGTTTTATAAAAATCTTGTTTTATCATATTTTGAGAAGATATTTTACGGAAGAATAGAACTTGGTTTGGAGGGAAGGTAGTATATACACTGAGTCTGGAATGAGGGTGAGTTTCAGACAAGCAGATGGGCGGGGGAGCAAAAACAGTACACTGGCTGAGAGCACGAGGGTGCCTGCAGCTCTGCCATTCATGTGAGCAGCTACCTAACTTCTTTGGGCATCAGTTTCCTCTTTTGTAAAGAAAGCATAATAATGCTAAACTCAATGTGTTATTGCAAGAATGAAATATCATACTTGCAATAAAGCTTTCAGCACAGTGCTTAGCACATCGAAAGCACTCAATAAAGTTATTATTATTACTATTATTACTATTCATGGGAACTAAAGTTGTGCCAGTAAGAGAGAGGAACAGATTATAGAAAGTTTTGGGGCCGGGCGCGGTGGCTCAAGCCTGTAATCCCAGCACTTTGGGAGGCCGAGACGGGCGGATCACGAGGTCAGGAGATCGAGACCATTCTGGCTAACCAGGTGAAACCCCGTCCCTACTAAAAACTACAAAAAACTAGCCTGGCGACGTGGCGGCGCCTGTAGTCCCAGCTACTCGGGAGGCTGAGGCAGGAGAATGGCGTGAACCTGGGAGGCGGAGCTTGCAGTGAGCTGAGATCCGCCCACTGCACTCCAGCCTGGGCAACAGAGCGAGACTCCGTCTCAAAAAAAAAAAAAAAAAAAAAAAAA
>NC_045438.1:152763309-152777367 GCF_002776525.5 Piliocolobus tephrosceles
AAAAAAAAGTTTTGGAAACCATGCAGAGGAGCTCAGGAAAATTAAGTACGCAGGGCGGGTTAGGGAGGAGAGAACTGGCCCGCGAGAAGTCAGCTGGGGCTGGGCGCAGTAGCTCATGCCTATAATCCCAGCACTTTGGGAGTCTGAGGTGGGTGGATCACCTGAGGTCAGGATTTCGAGATCAGCCTGGCCAACATGGTGAAACCCCATCTCTACTAAAAACAAACAAACAAACAAAAAAATCAGCCAGGAGTGGTGACCGACGCCTGTAATCCCCGCTACTCGGGAGACTGAGGCAAGAGAATCGCTTGAAACCAGGAGGCAGAGGTTGCAGTAAGCTGAGATCACACCACAGTACTCCAGCCTGGATGACAGAGACTCCATCTCAAAAAAAAAAAGAAAAAAAAAAAAAGAAGTCAGCTGGGAGGCTGCTATGATTCTGGTACAAGGTGGTATATTAGTTTCTTAGGGCTGCTATAACAAATTACCACAAACTGGGAGGCTTACAACAGCAGAAATTTATTCTGTCACAGTTCTGGATTTCACAGAGGTCTGAAATTGAGGTGTCAACAGGACCATGCTTCTGCCAAAAACCATAGGAGAAGATGTGTTACTTGCCTCTTGACAGTTTCTGGTAGCTCTGGTATTCCTGGGTTTATGGCTACAACACTTCAATTCTCAAGGCCAATATCTTCAAATCTCTCCCTGTTCATGTTCACACGGCCTTCTCCTTTGTGTGTCAGTTGTCATACTCTCTCCGCCTCCTTCTTAGAGGGATACATGTAATTGCATTTAAAGCCCACCCAGATAATCCAGTACAATCTCCTCATCTCAAAATCCTTCACTTAATCACATCTTTGACCACTTAAAATAATATTCACAGGTGTTTGATTTTTAAGGTAAGCGACCACAGACCTGTTATCTTTGGGGACTTTTATCAGCCTATCACAGGTGGTAAGGACCTAGGCAGAGCAGATCATCTTAACCGGTCTGGAGCTCTGGCCAGCCTGGTGCTCTGGTGTGCACTGGGTCCAAGGAGAGAGGCCCAGGGCTGATAATGGGGTGGGGGGGAGCAATCACCAGTGACTATTTGCCAGCTATGATGGCTTTACCTGTACCTTACGACGTAGCTGAATACAAGCCCTGATTGTGAGAGAAAAAATGAAAGAAAGAGGCAGCTGTGAGAGACTTTTTACAGGCAAAATTGATGGACAGAAAATGGGTAAACAGAGACACTGTTATCAATGGGAAAGATATTCAGGCTTGTTTTCTAAGTAATCCAAGGTTGGGGTTCTCAGCGTGTTTCCAATTCATTGTTTTGTTTTGTTTTGTTTTTGAGACAGAGTCTCATTCTGTTGCCCAGGCTGGAGTGCAGTGGCACGATCTCGGCTCACTACAACCTCTGCCTCTTGGGTTCAAGCGATTCTCCTGCTGCAGCCTCCCGTATAGCTGGGATTACAGGCGCTTACCACTATGCCCAGCTAACTTTTTGTGTTTTTAGTAGAGATGGGGTTTCGCCATGTTGGACAGGCTGGTCTTGAACTCCTGACCTCAAGCGATCCGCCCACCTTGGGCTCCCAAAGTGCTGGGATTACAGGCATGAGCCACCGTACCTGGCCCCAATTCATTCTTCATCCCAGCTCCTGATAACTGTTGCACCAGTGCAGGGCCTTGTCTGGGAGATAGTAATGAATTCACTGCTCAGTCTTTAGACCTGATGAGGATCCAGGTGTGAACCTGCCAGCAACTGCAGTGTGTCAGACAGACTGTTTACCAAGCTCCCGCAAATATTGCTACACCCAGGGGACTGCTCTAAATTAGGGGAAAACAAGTTCTTTCAAGTCAGTGCCCTAGCCAGGAATTACTAATAGAGGGTTGCTTTTCAGTATCTCCTGAGCTGATTAGGAGGTCAATGGGGCCTAATGAGCGTGTGAGGTTTATTCATCTTGAATCCGAAGGAACTGTTGTTCCCATTTTTAGGGCTTAACAGGGAATAAAGACAATTTACCTGTGTTTTTCCCATTAGGCAGGTACACTGGAAGGGAGACGATTTCTTGATGATCCTTTTCATTTATTAGCTGTCAGTACAGGCTTCAACAATCTAGCCAATCAGCCCTTCGTGTTTTCTTTGAAAAAAATCATATGAATTCTCATTAAAAGTGCATAATTTGACCCTAAGGGCAGAAAACTGAGAACAAAGGTCAAGTAGAGCAACTCACACTCCATCTTTGCATAGATGAGAAACCATGATGGGGACTGTATGCTTGATTGGAAAAATCTCTGGCAAGTGAGCATTACAGAAAAAATAGAATTGCAAAAGTGTAATTTACACTTATTGCAAAAGTGGAGTTTGTTTGCTATAAACACGAGATACTAATAGCAGGCTTTGGTAAGGCTGTGGTGCATTCCACTCCACATTTCCCATGAACAATGTGAATTTATTTATTATTGCTGTTATGCAACTATGAAAAGAAAGCTGAAAATTCAAGACTCACTGCCAAAGAGCAACTAAGTCCTCTTTTGTACATATACCCGCTAGGTGTCACACAGCTTCAGAAAAACAATCCTTGCCTTCCAGGAGTTAACATTTTAATGAATCCTTAACTTTCCAATGCCTAGGCAAAAATTATTTCCATTTCATTACGTTCATTTGTTACAGATGCTTACCTTTGATTTCTCAAGAGAATAGAAATAAAAGACTGCAGAAAATGCCTTGACCTATATTTTCCAAATCCCTATCTCTAGCAAATCCCATACTTCCCCCTTCATAGCAGAAAACTTCCCTGGTTCTTTTTTTTTTTTTTTCTTTAAGATATACGTAATAAATCACAGGGCATCAGGAGTGTTTAATATTTATCCAAACACTTTCATAAAATGACCTAAGGTTAGACCAATTGTAAGATCAAGGCAACAATTCCATCTTCCTTGAATATTCTGGAACCCCCCTCACCTCCAAGTATGGCCACCATCTCCTCCTGACAAAGCTTCTCCTGATTGAACAGAAATCAGGCACTGGGCAAAAGAGGCACCAGCAAGACTCCTGGCCCTAGTTAGTCACTTCTCATGCTCTAAAAGAGGAAGGTGAGCTGGTTCTGAGTTTTGACCAAAGCAAGAAATGAGAACAAGGCAGTGTGGCCAGGACAAGGCACCCTTGGACCTCCTATTGCTGAGACAGCAATTGATCGAGGGCCCCCAACGCTGTGCTCTGAAATCCATCTCTGCATTTTCCTGTAGGCCACACTTCCCATATGCTGCTCCTAAGCACATCAGGATACTAAAGCAGACCTGCCTCAGGGAAAAGCAGGGCTCCTCTGACAAGCAGCATTTCCCAGCTTTCCTTAGAATTGCATTGAAGTCTGTCATTTCTATCCAACCTTCATTTCTTCCTTTCCCGGGGTTGGACTTGCATCATGGTATGAAAGCTCTCCAAGCTTCTCCTGGCTTCCTCCCTGTTTTTTCATAGGTGTTTCCCCTAGTAAATATCTTGCACATGTAATCTAGCTTGGTGTCTGCTCCTTGGTCTGGACTAACGTAAGTGGCTCTGCCAGCAGGTGCAGAAAGCAGCTGGGGAAAGAGGGGAGGCCACGTGGTATTGGTTTAAAGACCAAACTCACTTCCTGAGAAGTGGGCAGAGCCACGCCTTAGTGAGGCTTGGCTCAATATCTAGTCCAGTGGCTTTGGAGTGTGCTAACTTGGCTAGGCTAGACTACATTTCCCAGAATTCTTTCTCCTGTGTTTCCGGTTAGAAAGAGCTAGAGGGTTATTCTCTCATGAGAGATGGAAGGAGGCATGGTGGGGACAGCCATTTTGCAGCGCATGGACAGGCTTTGCTGATCTGTTGACTCACCTTGTTGACATGAAGCATGGTTGGGCCTGTCGCTGCCCTACCTTCCCTCTGGACCTTCCTACAGCTTCTCTGACCCCTGGGGTGGGTGTTGACTTGTTCAGCAACATGACACAGGGCCTCGACTTCTGCAGGATACCCTCATCATCAAGGTGAGAGGAAAAAGAAAGGATAAGTTTCAGTCTGGCCCCATGGGGTTCTAGGTTGCTGTCATCAGCTTTCCTCCATGTCTGCCTGCTCATTGGCTTCAGGCTCAAACATTAGTCAAGGAAACAGCCTTGTGGAGGCTGCTTAGCCAGCTCCTATAATTGTCTTCCAAATGAATTATATATACATATCCATCTTCTTCTCTGGTTGGACCCAGAATGATACACTCATTGTGTTCCCCCTCCCCAGTTTATGTCAGGGTACTGGTACACCTTGGGCTTCACAGAGAACGCACACACTGCCAGCCCTCCGCTCTGCTGTTTTACCTCAGACTTGGACATCAACAACAACAGGAAGGTGAAATTGCATTTTGAGGACAAGTTCCCATTCACAGCCCACCTGGCACTGAAGGAAGATGGAATTACTATCTTCTGCTCAGATAACAACTGAGGAAAGAGGCCCTACCCACCCTACCCCATAAGTGAAGAGGGAGAGGAACATGATTTTACCAAACTCCACAACAAAGATGGCAGACAGCATAGCTTTAGATGCATCCATGGTAGACATCACCAGTAAACTACAACATTTTCTGCGGAGTCCAGACATGGCTCCGCTTAAATTTGCTCATTTAATTCAGGGGCTAGAAACAGCATAATTTTGTTGTTGTTGTTTATTAGTGTTTAATTTTGGTGGGTTTGCTGTTTTTGTGGGGTTTTTTCTTTTTTCTTTTTTTTTTTTATCTTTCTTTCTTTTTTTTTTTTTTTTTTTTTGTTTTTGAGACAAGGTCTCACTCTGTCATCCAGGCTGGAGTGCAGTGGCAAGATCAGGGTTCACTGTAGCCTCAACCTCCCAGGCATAAGCGATCCTCCCACCTCCGCCTCCTGAGTAGCTGGAACAAGAGGTATGCACCACCACGCTTGGCTAATTCGTGTATTTTTTGTAGAGAGAGGGGTTTTACCACATTGCCCAGGTTGATCTTGAACTCCTGAGCTCAAGTGATCCACCCACCTCTGCCTTCCAAAGTGCTGGGATTACAGACGTGAGCCACCATGACTGGCCTGTTTTGTGTTTTAAGCTAAATTATATCTGGCTTTGTGCCTCCACCTCCTTGGCTGGGAGTACATACAAAAGCGGTCATTCAGTTAACTACCACCACCACCACCTCCCTATTGTTTAGAACAGGAATCCTGAGTGTTGGCCAGGAAATAGGGCAGGGCCTGGCCTTAGTCTGATTTGGTTGCTATTACTTCTCTTTCTCCTGTCATTTCCCAGTACCAGTGTTGAGTTTGGCCCTCTGTTGTTTATCAGGCATAGCTGCCACAGAGAAACTCATCAGCATTCCAGTCTGCCTCAGTCTGGGCTGTAAGCCTCCAAAGCCGAGATGGCTAATGCTAACTCCCAGGAAGCAAGATATAGCATCATCATAGGTCCTGACACCTTGAGGAGTGCAGGGGAGCAAGTATCTGTATCATCTCCATTCTCAGAACTTTCCATCCTCCAAGTCTCAGAGAACCTAGTTCTCCCTGGTTTGTGCTACTTCCTAGTAAACTCAGACCCATTCTTTACCCCCTGTAGGTTTCAGTTATCCAAAATAACAATATAGTCATTCTCCCTAAGGTTTAGAGAAACCCCAAAGGAATGATACTTTCTACTTCCCTCATGATGGGTATGAAAATGTGTGTTTCTTTTAAATTTTCAGTCTATAGGATAACTTTGGGAGGAAGAATGGAAGTAGAAATTGGAGGTTTCTAGGGAACCGGTAATATTTTATTTCTTAATCTAGGTGGTAATTTTACAAATGAGTTCACTTTCTGATAATTCATTGAGCTGTACATTTATGATTTGCACACTTATCTCTATGGTCATACTTCAATCTTTCAAAGTTTAAGAAAATCCAAATGCTAATGACAACAACAAAACTCTTTCCCCTATTTACCTGCCACCCCTCGTTTCCCCTCCCCTGTTGAATAACCCTATTTAGCAGCTTTAATACTTAGTAAACTTTGGTAGTCCTTAGTGCTGTTGCACTTCTCCCACTCCAGGCACATGGTCCCATTGCGTTTCCTTGCCGTCTTGTGGTTGGGGAGGGTTATGTGACTAGTTCTGGCCAGTGAGTTGGAAGAGAAAATGATGTGTGTCATTCCTGGGCTACAGCATCCAATTGCCAGTGTGAGATCCATGGGATGTCTTTTGTCCTCTGCTGCAGTGACACGCAATTTTTCAAGTCAATGCTGTCCGTCAGTCTTGGTCCCAGAGGGAGGCTGAGCCAGAGCCAACTCACAGTAGACACAAGCAACAGGCGTGCATGGCAGGAAATAAACATTTGTTGTTTTAAGTCACTGAGATTTGGGGATTGTTACTGCGCTGATTTGCAGTGAGACGTCCTGGTGTGTTTGTGTGTATGTGTGGTTTGCATGTTTATAACTCTGAAAAGTATACCAAGATAAGGTATACTCTTTTACAGACATATTAAGTAAACTCATATTTCCCTCCATGAAACAACTATTACATGAAACATGGAGGGAAATATGAGTATAGTTAATATATCTGTATCAGAAAGCTTTTGTCTTCAAGTATAGATACCCGAAATGAAAATTGCTTTCACAATAAGCCTATTGTCTTATATAAGAGAGGTATAGTAATTCCAGGATCCCTCAGTTCACCTACTCAATTGTATCATTAAAGACCCAGATTCTTTCCCCTCTGTCATCCTCAGTGTGCTAACTCCCCTTTGGGTGCAAGATGGCTACAGCAGGTTCAGGTACCATGCATGTAGCAATCTGACGGGTTTCCTGGTTTGCAGTTTGAGTGTCTTTGGTAGTGGCATTTGGTGTTTAGGTGAACTTTCTGAATGGCCCACATAGCAGCGAGCAAGGTTGTCCAGACATGATCTGTCGTGAATTATTTGAAGTTTATAGAGAGAGAGTTGTCTAGCTTTAGCTTTCAGGACTTTGGGAAAAGGGCAGTTTGGGTTCTCCTCCAAGCCAGGAGGGCAGGAAAGGCGCGCTCCCTTGTGCTCATGCTCGCTCTCTCTCGCTCTCTCTCTCTCTCACACACACACACACACACATATACACACACACACAGAGACAAGAAATTCAGCAAAATATTGAAAATGACAAAGGAAAACAGATCAAGCATTTTCAGGATATTGTGATGATTTTAGCAATTCTCTGATGGTGATCTTCAATGGTCTAGTTTATCTGTTATTAGGACACAGTGTGAAGTGTTCTTTTGTTGGCAGACATAAAATTAAATAGGACCTGTGACAGCCAAAAGTAAAGTGATAGACTGACATTTATTATTTCCCAGTACTTTGATTTTGCCTGATGCTGAGCTTGTAGTCTTCAGCAAGTTAATTTTCTTCTCCTTATAAATAAGTTAACAACTGTAATTTCATCACATTTCTGCTGTGAGATGTAAGTGAATTAATGCATACACAGTGTTTGAACAATTTCTGGCACATAGTAAATGCTATAGCACCACTAGCTGTTATCACTATAATAGGGTTTTGGGGAGAATTAAATATGTTAATACATGTAAAAGATTCATAATAATGCCTACAATATAGTAAGCTTTTAATAAACTTTTCCTACTACAACTACTACAATTTTAAATAAGATTGAGGTTGTTAAAGAGGGCAAAAAGAGGATTAATTCTTTAAAATGAATTTGTCGAAGACGGGTTTTCACCATGTTAGCCAGGACGGTCTCGATTTCCTGACCTCGTGATCCGCCCGTCGGCCTTCCAAAGTGCTGGGATTACAGGCGTGAGCCACCGCGCCCGGCCTGCTCTGCTCTTATTAAAGCTACAGTGAAGAGAACTCAGGAACCTGACAAGCCAGCAAAAGGGTTGCTGTGGTTGGGCGGAGCAAGATGGCCGAATAGGAGCAGCTTCAGTCTCCAACTCCCAGCGCGAGCGACACAGAAGACCGGCGATTTCTGCATTTTCAACTGAGGTACTGGGGTCATCTCACTCGGGAGTGCCGGACAATCGGTGCTGGTCAGCTGCTGCAGCCCGACCAGCGAGAGCTGAAGCAGGGCGAGGCATCGCCTCACCTGGGAAGCGCGAGGGGGAAGGGAGTCCCTTTTCCTAGCCAGGGGAACTGAGACACACAACACCTGGAAAATCGGGTAACTCCCACCCCAATACTGCGCTGTAACACCGGCACACCGGAGATTGTATCCC
This sequence comes from Piliocolobus tephrosceles, assembly GCF_002776525.5. Lineage (NCBI taxonomy): Eukaryota > Metazoa > Chordata > Mammalia > Primates > Cercopithecidae > Piliocolobus > Piliocolobus tephrosceles. Next base: position 152,771,489 of record NC_045438.1, read on the forward strand.
ACACCTGGCTGGGAGGGTCCCACGCCCACGGAGCCTCTCTCCTTGCTAACACAGCAGTCTGCGGCAATCTAACCGCAAGGCAGCAGCGAGGCTGGGGGAGGGGCGCCCGCCATCGCTGAGGCTTAAGTAGGTAACTAAAGCCGCTGGGAAGCTGGAACTGGGTGGAGCTCACAGCAGCTCAAGGAAACCTGCCTGTCTCTGTAGACTGCGCCTCTGGGGACAGGGCTCAGCTAAAGGAGTAGAAGCCTGTGAAACGCGAACGACTCTGTCTGACAGCTTTGAAGAGAGCAGGGGATCTCCCAACACGGAGGTTGAGATCTGAGAAGGGGCAGTCTGCCTGCTCAAGTGGGTCACTGACCCCTGAGTAGCCTAACTGGGAGACATCCCCCACTAGGGGCAGTCTGACACCCCACACCTCACAGGGTGGAGTACACCCCTGAGAGGAAGCTTCCAAAGCAAGAATCAGACAGGTGCACTCGCTGTTCAGCAATATTCTATCTTCTGCAACCTCTGCTGCTGATACCCAGGCAAACAGGGTCTGGAGTGGACCTCAAGCAATCTCCAACAGACCTATAGCTGAGGGTCCTGACAGTCAGAAGGAAACCTATCAAACAGGAAGGACACCTAAATCAAAACCCCATCAGTACGTCACCATCATCAAAGACCAGTGACAGATAAAACCACAAAGATGGGGAAAAAGCAGGGCAGAAAAGCTGGAAATTCAAAAAATAAGAGCGCATCTCCTCCTGCAAAGGAGCACAGCCCATCGCCAGCAACGGATCAAAGCTGGTCAGAGAATGATTTTGATGAGATGAGAGAAGAAGGCTTCAGTCCATCAAACCTCTCAGAGCTAAAGGAGGAATTACGTACCCAGCGCAAAGAAACTAAAAATCTTGAAAAAAAAGTGGAAGAATTGACAGCTAGACTAATTAATGCAGAGAAGGTCATAAACGAAATGACAGAGATGAAAACCATGTCACGAGAAATACGTGACAAATGCACAAGCTTCAGTAACCGACTCGATCAACTGGAAGAAAGAGTATCAGCGATTGAGGATCAAATGAATGAAATGAAGCGAGAAGAGAAACCAAAAGAAAAAAGAAGAAAAAGAAATGAACAAAGCCTGCAAGAAGTATGGGATTATGTCAAAAGACCAAATCTACGTCTGATTGGGGTGCCTGAAAGTGAGGGGGAAAATGGAACCAAATTGGAAAACACTCTACAGGATATCATCCAGGAGAACTTCCCCAACCTAGCAGGGCAGGCCAACATTCAAATTCAGGAAATACAGAGAACGCCACAAAGATACTCCTCCAGAAGAGCAACTCCAAGACACATAATTGCCAGATTCACCAAAGTTGAAATGAAGGAAAAAATCTTAAGGGCAGCCAGAGAGAAAGGTCGGGTTACCCACAAAGGGAAGCCCATCAGACTGACAGCAGATCTCTCGGCAGAAACTCTACAAGCCAGAAGAGAGTGGGGGCCAATATTCAACGTTCTTAAAGAAAAGAATTTTAAACCCAGAATTTCATATCCAGCCAAACTAAGTTTCATCAGTGAAGGAGAAATAAAATTCTTTACAGATAAGCAAATGCTTAGAGATTTTGTCACCACCAGGCCTGCCTTACAAGAGACCCTGAAGGAAGCCCTAAACATGGAAAGGAACAACCGGTACCAGCCACTGCAAAAACATGCCAAAATGTAAAGACCATCGAGCCTAGGAAGAAACTGCATCAACTAATGAGCAAAATAACCAGTTAATATCATAATGGCAGGATCAAGATCACACATAACAATATTAACCTTAAATGTAAATGGACTAAATGCTCCAATTAAAAGACACAGACTGGCAAACTGGATAAAGAGTCAAGACCCATCAGTCTGCTGTCTTCAGGAGACCCATCTCACATGCAGAGACATACATAGGCTCAAAATAAAGGGATGGAGGAAGATCTACCAAGCAAATGGAGAACAAAAAAAAGCAGGGGTTGCAATCCTAGTCTCTGATAAAACAGACTTTAAACCATCAAAGATCAAAAGAGACAAAGAAGGCCATTACATAATGGTAAAGGGATCAATCCAACAGGAAGAGCTAACTATCCTAAATATATATGCACCTAATACAGGAGCACCCAGATTCATAAAGCAAGTCCTTAGAGACTTACAAAGAGACTTAGACTCCCATACAATAATAATGGGAGACTTCAACACTCCACTGTCAACATTAGACAGATCAACGAGACAGAAAGTTAACAAGGATATCCAGGAATTGAACTCATCTCTGCACCAAGCGGACCTAATAGACATCTATAGAACTCTCCACCCCAAGTCAACAGAATATACATTCTTCTCAGCACCACATCACACTTATTCCAAAATTGACCACATAATTGGAAGTAAAGCACTCCTCAGCAAATGTAAAAGAACAGAAATTATAACAAACTGTCTCTCTGACCACAGTGCAATCAAACTAGAACTCAGGACTAAGAAATTCAATCAAAACCGCTCAACTACATGGAAACTGAACAACCTGCTCCTGAATGACTACTGGGTACATAACGAAATGAAAGCAGAAATAAAGATGTTCTTTGAATCCAATGAGAACAAAGATACAACATACCAGAATCTCTGGGACACATTTAAAGCAGTATGTAGAGGGAAATTTATAGCACTAAGTGCCCACAAGAGAAAGCAGGAAAGATCTAAAATTGACACTCTAACATCACAATTAAAAGAACTAGAGAGGCAAGAGCAAACACATTCAAAAGCTAGCAGAAGGCAAGAAATAACTAAGATCAGAGCAGAACTGAAGGAGATAGAGACACAAAAAACCCTCCAAAAAATCAATGAATCCAGGAGTTGGTTTTTTGAAAAGATCAACAAAATTGACAGACCGCTAGCAAGGCTAATAAAGAAGAAAAGAGAGAGGAATCAAATAGATGCAATAAAAAATGATAAAGGGGATATCACCACCGACCCCACAGAAATACAAACTACCATCAGAGAATACTATAAACACCTCTACGCAAATCAACTAGAAAATCTAGAAGAAATGGATAATTTCCTGGACACGTACACTCTTCCAAGACTAAACCAGGAAGAAGTTGAATCCCTGAATAGACCAATAGCAGGCTCTGAAATTGAGGCAACAATTAATAGCCTGCCCACCAAAAAAAGCCCAGGACCAGATGGATTCACAGCTGAATTCTACCAGAGGTACAAGGAGGAGCTGGTACCATTCCTTCTGAAACTATTCCAATCAATAGAAAAAGAGGGAATCCTCCCTAACTCATTTTATGAGGCCAGCATCATCCTGATACCAAAGCCTGGCAGAGACACAACAAAAAAAGAGAATTTTAGACCAATCTCCCTGATGAACATCGATGCAAAAATCCTCAATAAAATACTGGCAAACCGGATTCAGCAGCACATCAAAAAGCTTATCCACCATGATCAAGTGGGCTTCATCCCTGGGATGCAAGGCTGGTTCAACATTCGCAAATCAATCAACGTAATCCAGCATATCAACAGAACCAAAGACAAGAACCACATGATTATCTCAATAGATGCAGAAAAGGCTTTTGACAAAATTCAACAGCCCTTCATGCTAAAAACGCTCAACAAATTCGGTATTGATGGAACGTACCTCAAAATAATAAGAGCTATTTATGACAAACCCACAGCTAATATCATACTGAATGGGCAAAAACTGGAAAAGTTCCCTTTGAAAACTGGCACAAGACAGGGATGCCCTCTCTCACCACTCCTATTCAACATAGTGTTGGAAGTTCTGGCTAGGGCAATCAGGCAAGAGAAAGAAATCAAGGGTATTCAGTTAGGAAAAGAGGAAGTCAAATTGTCCCTGTTTGCAGATGACATGATTGTGTATTTAGAAAACCCCATCGTCTCAGCCCAAAATCTTCTTAAGCTGATAAGCAACTTCAGCAAAGTCTCAGGATACAAAATTAATGTGCAAAAATCACAAGCATTCTTATACACCAGTAACAGACAAGCAGAGAGCCAAATCAGGAATGAACTTCCATTCACAATTGCTTCAAAGAGAATCAAATACCTAGGAATCCAACTTACAAGGGATGTAAAGGACCTCTTCAAGGAGAACTACAAACCACTGCTCAGTGAAATCAAAGAGGACACAAACAAATGGAAGAACATACCAAGCTCATGGATAGGCAGAATCAATATTGTGAAAATGGCCATACTGCCCAAGGTAATTTATAGATTCAATGCCATCCCCATCAAGCTACCAATGAGTTTCTTCACCGAATTGGAAAAAACTGCTTTAAAGTTCATATGGAACCAAAAAAGAGCCCGTATTGCCAAGACAATCCTAAGTCAAAAGGACAAAGCCGGAGGCGTCACGCTACCTGACTTCAAACTATACTACAAGGCTACAGTAACCAAAACAGCATGGTACTGGTACCAAAACAGAGATATAGACCAATGGAACAGAACGGAGCCTTCAGAAATAATGCCACACATCTACAACCATCTGATATTTGACAAACCTGAGAAAAACAAGAAATGGGGAAAGGATTCCCTATTTAATAAATGGTGCTGGGAAAATTGGCTAGCCATAAGTAGAAAGCTGAAACTGGATCCTTTCCTTACTCCTTATACGAAGATTAATTCAAGATGGATTAGAGACTTAAATGTTAGACCTAATACCATAAAAACCCTAGAAGAAAATCTAGGTAGTACCATTCAGGACATAGGCACGGGCAAGGACTTCATGTCTAAAACACCAAAAGCAACGGCAGCAAAAGCCAAAATTGACAAATGGGATCTCATTAAACTAAAGAGCTTCTGCACAGCAAAAGAAACTACCATCAGAGTGAACAGGCAACCTACAGAATGGGAGAAAATTTTTGCAATCTACTCATCTGACAAAGGGCTCATTTCCAGAATCTACAAAGAACTCAAGCAAATATACAAGAAAAAAACAAACAACCCCATCCAAAAGTGGGGAAAGGATATGAACAGACATTTCTCAAAAGAAGACATTCATACAGCCAACAGACACATGAAAAAATGCTCATCATCACTGGCCATCAGAGAAATGCAAATCAAAACCACAATGAGATACCATCTCACACCAGTTAGAATGGCAATCATTAAAAAATCAGGAAACAACAGGTGTTGGAGAGGATGTGGAGAAATAGGAACACTTTTACACTGTTGGTGGGATTGTAAACTAGTTCAACCATTATGGAAAACAGTATGGCAATTCCTCAAGGATCTAGAACTAGATGTACCATATGACCCAGCCATCCCACTACTGGGTATATACCCAAAGGATTATAAATTATGCTACTACAAAGACACATGCACACGTATGTTTATTGCGGCACTATTCACAATAGCAAAGACTTGGAATCAACCCAAATGTCCATCAGTGACAGACTGGATTAAGAAAATGTGGCACATATACACCATGGAATACTATGCAGCCATAAAAAAGGATGAGTTTGCGTCCTTTGTAGAGACATGGATGCAGCTGGAAACCATCATTCTTAGCAAATTATCACAAGAAGAGAAAACCAAACACCGCATGTTCTCACTCATAGGTGGGAACTGAACAATGAGCTCACTTGGACTCGGGAAGGGGAACCTCACACACTGGGGCCTATCATGGGGAGGGGGGAGGGGGGGAGGGATTGCATTGGGGAGTTATACCTGATATAAATGATGAATTGATGGGTGCTGACGAGTTGATGGGTGCAGCACACCAACATGGCACATGTATACATATGTAACCTGCACGTTATGCAAATGTACCCTAAAACTTAAAGTATAATAAAAAAAAAAAAAAAAAAAAAATTAGCCAGGTATGAGGCAGGTGCCTGTAGTCCCAGCTACTC